>NW_024499530.1:0-776 GCF_017590055.1 Onychostruthus taczanowskii
GGGCTGTTTTTGGGGTGTGTTTGGGGTTACGGGGTGTGTTTGGGGTTTTTGGGGTCTCAAGGCTGGTTTTGGGGTGTGTTTGGGGTTTTTGGGATCCCAGGGCTGTTTTTGGGGTGTATTTGGGGTCTGTTTGGGGTTTGTTTGGGGTCCCAGGGCTGTTTGTGGGGTGTATTTGGGGTGTATTTGGGGTTTTTGGGGTGTGTTTGGGGTGTGTTTGGGGTCCCAGGGCTGTGTTTGGGGTGTATTTGGGGTGTGTTTGTGGTGTATTTGGGGTGTGTTTAGGGTGTGTTTGGGGTGTATTTGGGGTGTTTGGGGTGTGTTTGGGGTCCCACGGCTGTTTTTGGGGTGTATTTGGGGTGTGTTTGGGGTGTTTGGGGTACCTGCAGCACGGTCAGCGCCCCGTTCTTGCCGTACCCCGAGCACAGGACGATCTCCAGGTCGGGCTCGGGGCTGTTCTGGAACTGCAGAGAGACAGCGGGGTCAGCTATGGGGTCAGCTATAGGGTCAGCTATGGGGTCAGCTATAGGGTCAGCTATGGGGTCAGCTATAGGGTCAGCTATGGGGTCAGCTATAGGGTCAGCTATGGGGTCAGCTATGGGGTCAGCTATAGGGTCAGCTATAGGGTCAGCTATAGGGTCAGCTATAGGGTCAGCTATAGGGTCAGCTATAGGGTCAGCTATAGGGTCAGCTATAGGGTCAGCTATAGGGTCAGCTATAGGGTCAGCTATAGGGTCAGCTATAGGGTCAGCTATAGGGTCAGCTATGGGGTCAGCTAT
>NW_024499531.1:0-115 GCF_017590055.1 Onychostruthus taczanowskii
GGGTTTTTTGGTGTTTTTGGTGGATTTTGGGATTTTTCGGGGTCTCTCCCCAGCCCCCCCATCCGGATGTTCGCCTCCTTCCACCCCGCGAGCAGCCCCAGGTGGGACTGGGGGG
>NW_024499531.1:1301-1454 GCF_017590055.1 Onychostruthus taczanowskii
TCCTGGTCCAATCTGGTTTATACTGGTCCATACTGGTCCATACTGGTCCATACTGGTCTATACTGGTTTTTACTGGTCCATACTGGTCCATACTGGTCCATACCGGTCCATCACTGGTCCATTCCATCCATACTGGTCCATACTGGTTTCTAC
>NW_024499532.1:0-1454 GCF_017590055.1 Onychostruthus taczanowskii
CCCGTTTCCCCCCCATTTCCCCCCCGTTTCTCACCCTCCCGTGCCGTTCCCGCAGCGCCGCCGGGACCCCGGGGCCGATTCCCCCTCGGACGATTCCGGGAGCTCCTCGGACACCTCGGACGATGAGGAGGAGGGGCCGGACCGGGTGCAGTGCATGCCCTCGTGAGCCCCAAAACCCCCAAAAAACCCCCCCAAAACCCCCCAAAACCCCAGCCCGGGGGGGGGCCCACCCCACTAACACTTGGAGCTTTGTATTGACCCTGTTCAGCCCCCCCAAATTCCCAGTTTTCCCCTTTTTTGGGGTCCCCTTCCCCTTTTTTTCCCCTTTCCCCCCCCCTTTTTGGGGTCCCCTCCCCCTTTTTCCCCTTTTTTGGGGTCCCCCCTCAATTTGGGGGGGTCCAGGGGGGATTTTTTACTGCCCCCCTTCTCCCCCCAGTTTTTTTGGGACCCCTGCCCCACCCCTTGAGCTCTTCAAGCGCCCCCTTTTTGGGGAGGGGGAGTCCCACCCCCTTTTCCTCATTTTCCCTCTTTTTTCCTCATTTTCTCCCCCTTTTTCCTCATTTCTCCCCCTTTTTTTCTCATTTTTCCCACCTTTTTCCTGCTTTTTGCCCTTTTTTCTTCCCTTTTTTTCTTTTCTCCCCATTTTTCTTTCTCCCCTTTCCCTCCCCCATTTTTTTTCCTTTTTCCCCCCATTTTTCCCTCCCCTTTCCCCCTCCTTTTATTCTCTTATTTTCTCCCTTTCCCCCCCACTTTTCCCTGATTTTCCACCATTTCCCCCCCACTTTTTTTTCCTCTTATTTCCCCCATTTCCCCCCCCACATTTCACCCCCATTTTCCCCATTTTTTCCCATTTTCCCCTTTTTTTCCCCATTTTTCCCCATTTCCCCAGGGGGGTCTCCCTCCCTCTGTACATAGCCGTGATTTGCACTTGGTTTGGCCCCTTTTACCCCCCCAAAAACCCCCAAACCCCCCAAAAACCCCTTTAATTTCCCATTTCTTTTGTCGGGGGAGGGGTTCAGGGGGGTTTTTTTGGGGGGAAACCCCCAAAATTTTCCCTGTTTAGAGGCCTAATTTTATATTGTATTAAAAAACCAAATGGGCCCGGGAGTTCTCCCTGGCAGAGCTGTAAAAGTTGGGATATATATTATATATAAATGCAATAAAAACCGACTCAACGAGCCCCAGACTCCCCAAAATTTCTCTCCCACCCCCCCCCGAAATTTCCCCATTTTTTTTTTGCCCGTTTTCCCCGGATTTTCCCCCAAAAACCCTCGCACAGAGCAGCTTTTTTCCATCTTTATCGATACACAGTCAGCACGGTCTGGGGGAGGGGAGGGGAGGGAATTTGGGGAGGGGGGGACACCCAGAGACCCCCCCGGGGGGGTTGGGGACACCCCTGGGTCCCCCCCCTGTCCCATCCCGACGTTGGGGGGGGATCAAAAACGTCAATTTTA
>NW_024499533.1:0-1453 GCF_017590055.1 Onychostruthus taczanowskii
CCCAAAAATCAGCCCCAAAAACACCCCGAAAACGCCAAAAACACCCCAAAAAACACCCTGCAAAACACCCAAAGTCACCCCAAAATTCCCCCCAAAAACCACCCCGAAAACAACCCAAAATCACCCCAAGAACACACCAAAAACCACCCCAAAAACCACCCAAATTCACCCCAAAAACCACCCCAAAGGCACCCCAGACCCAGCCCAAATTCACCCCAAAATTTTCCCCAAATTCACCCTGAGATTCACCCAAATTCCCCCCAAATTCACCCCCAAACCACCTAAAGGCACCCCAAAATTCACCCTGAATTCACCCCAAAATCACCCCAAAACACCCTAAAAACCACCCCAAAAACTCCCCAAAATTCACCCCAAAACTGCCCCAAATTCACCCCAAAAACGACCCAAAGTCACCCCGAAATTCATCCCAAAACCATCCCAAAATCCACCCAAAGGCACCCCAAAATTCACCTTCTATTCACCCCAAAACCATCCCAAAATTCACCCCAAAATCACTCTGAATTGACCCCAAAATCAGCCCAAATTCATCCCAAAAATCACCCCAAAACCACCCCAAAATTCACCCCAAAATCAGCCCAAATTCACCCCAAAATTCACCCTAAAGTCAGCCCAAATTCACCCCAAAATCATCCCAAAATCAGCCCAAACTCACCCCCAATTGACTCCAGATTCACCCCAAATTTCACTCCCAGTTTCACCCCAAAATCAGTCTAAAATTCACCCCAGAATCAGCCCAAATTCATCCTGACATCACTCCAAAAACACACCAAAAACCACCCCAAAATCCACCCAAAGTCACTCCAAAACCAGCCCAAATTCACCCTGAATTCACCCCAAAATTTTCCCCCAATTCCCCCCAAAATTCACCCCCAAACCACCCAAAGGCACCCCAAAATTCACCCCAAAAACCCACCCAAAATAACCCAAATTCACCCCAAAACACCCTAAAAACCACCCCAAAAACTCCCCAAAATCCACCCCAAATTCGCTCCAAAAACGACCCAAAGTCACCCCAAAATTCATCCCAAAGCCATCCCAAAATCCACCCAAAGACACCCCTGAATTCACCTTCAATTCACCCCAAAATCAGCCCAAAATTCACCCCAAAATCACTCTGAATTGACCCCAAAATCAGCCCAAAATCAGCCCAAATTCACCCCAAAATCAGCCCAAAATTCACCCCAAAATCGCTCTGAATTGACCCCAAAATCAGCCCAAATTCACCCCAAAATCAGCCCAAAATCACCCCAAAATCAGCCCAAATTCACCCCCAATTGACTCCAGATTCACCCCAAATTTCACTCCCAGTTTCACCCCAAAATCAGCCTAAAATTCACTCTAAAACCACCCCAAAATCACCCCAAAATTCACCCCAGAATCACCCCAAATTCATCCCAAAATTAATCCCAAAATCACCCCAAATTAATCCCAA
>NW_024499534.1:0-1451 GCF_017590055.1 Onychostruthus taczanowskii
CTGAGCCCACCTGAGCCCACCTGAGCCGCTCACCTGCCCCCCCCGGCGCAGGTGAGACGCGGCGCATCCTGAGCATGCAGCCCACGTACGACTGGACGTGCTTCAGCCACTCTCTGCTCAACGTGTCGCCGATGCCGGTGGAGTCGTCGCCGCCGCTGCCGTGCCCCAGCCCGTGCCACCTGCAGCGCTCGTGCCACGCCTGCCTGGGCTCGGCGGGCGCCGACGGCGGCTGGCAGCACTGCCTGTGGAGCCTGGCGCTCGGTGAGGTACGTGCGGCACTCCGGGGATTGGGGCGCTTTCCCTGCTTTCCCTGGTTTTCCCTTTTTTTTTTTCCAGTTTTTTTCCCTTTTTTCTCTGATTTTTTCCCTTTTTTTCCCCTTTTTTTTCTGATTTTTCCCCATTTTTTTCTGGCAATATAGACCAAAATTAAGTAACTATGCCATAATGCAAATTAAATCCCACCAGTTAATCACAACCAGGTAAGGTTTTCATAATGCAATCAAAATAAAAGGATCAAATTTTTAAAAACATCATAATAAATGCAAAATTTGAAACAGAAATGTCCTGAGAACTTGGAATTCAGTTCTGTAGTTCACTCATGCTCACTGAATTTTTATTTGCTTTACATTTTCTGGGAAACTTCAGTTTCCTTGATAGATATAAATATAGGTAGAATCAGACCTAAGCCTTCCAGCTTGCTCTGACATGGCTCCCTTAACAAACAGGGTTCAGCTGTGGATCCCTAAAACCTGAGCCCATAGAAGAGACTTCTGGGCAGGAGTTCAAGAGGGCTGCCAGTCAATAGCTGTGTTTTATTGCTACAGGATCAATTATTCCACCATCAGTCTAGGTGAATGCATAAGAACAGGTTTGGTGGGAAGTTCACAATTTTTCAAAGGGCTCAGCTCCAGCACTGCAGATGCTGTGCTGAAACCAATGTCACTGCCACCAAATGGCACAAGTGCCAGGACAAAGTGCCATTTGACAGATGGAAATGCAGTTCTTGTTAAAAAGGCTCTTCATCTTACTATTTTAAAAGCAGACTCCTTTTTTTTTACTCATTTACGGCAAGCCAGTTACATTTTATCTGAGCAATTCATCTGGTTCTCAAGTTAGATTTATAGTGTAAACTTGCAGTAGCAATAAAAATTTTGAGGAAGATGTGGCCCTCGAAGTTTTGCTGCAAAGCCAACACCTTAGACACCATACCAAACCAATTCTGCAGCCTCCTCCTGTGTAAGCAGTCCCAGCAAAAACACCTGAGTCAGGAATGTTTGTGTTATGAGCACAGCAGAGAACATATTAACTGTGGTCTATACCATCCAGAAGGTCATACCAAACACATCTTTAAGCAGTTCTATAAAATACATGAGAATAAAAAGAACAAAAAATAATCATCATAAAGTTGCACTGATTTTTTCCTTTTTTTTCCCTTTTTTCTTCCTTTTTTT
>NW_024499535.1:0-1451 GCF_017590055.1 Onychostruthus taczanowskii
GCGGGCGGGGGGCGGCGCGGGGCGGGGGTCGCCGCGGGCGGCCGCGCTTACCGGCGGTGCCCCGGCAGGACTCGTACTACCAACCGCGGGGGCTGGAGAAGCACACGGACAGCGTGCTGGCGCTGGTGAGCGCCGCGGCCTCCGGGGAGGGGGCGGACGGGGGTCGGCCTCGAGAAACGGCCCCGGAAACGCCGAAAACAGACAAGAAAAATCCCAAAAAACGGCCCGGAAACAGCAAAAAAAAACCCAAAAAAAACGGCCCGGAAACAGCAAAAAAAAACCCAAAAAACGGCCCGGAAATAGCAAAAAAAAACCAAAAAAACAGACAAGAAAAAACCCAAAAAACGGCCCGGAAACAGCAAAAAAAAACCCAAAAAAACGGCCCGGAAATAGCCAAAAAAAATCCAAAAAAACGGCCCTAAAACAGCAAAAAAAAACCAAAAAACGGCCCGGAAATAGCAAAAAAAACCCAAAAAACGGCCCGAAAACAGCAAAAAAACGGCCCGAAAACAGCAAAAAAAAACAAAAAAAATCCAAAAAACGGCCCGGAAACAGCAAAAAAACGCCCCGGAAACAGCAAAAAAACCCCAAAAAACGGCCCGAAAATAGCAAAAAACCCCAAAAAACGGCCCGGAAACAGCAAAAAAAAAACCCAAAAAACGGCCCGGAAACACCAAAAAAACCCCAAAATACCGGCCCGGAAACAGCCAAAAAAAAACCCAAAAAAACGGCCCGGAAACAGCCAAAAAAACCCAAAAAAAACCGGCCCGAAAACAGCCAAAAAACCAGCCTGGAATACCCCAAAAAACACCCAAAAAACGGCCCAGAAACACCCAAAAAACAGCCCAGAAATCCCCAAAAAAACCCCAAATAACGGCCCGAAAACAGCCAAAAAACCCCCAAAAAAACAGCCCAGAAAAGCCCAAAAAACCAGCCCGGAAAACCCAAAAAACCCCCAAAAAACGGCCCAAAAACACCCAAAAAACAGCCCAGAAATCCCCAAAAAAACCCCAAATAACGGCCCGAAAACAGCCAAAAACCAGCCCGGAAAACCCCAAAAACACCCAAAAAACGGCCCGGAAACAGCCCCGAAAACCCCAAAAACCCCCAAAAAACACCCGGAAAACCCCAAAAACAGCCCAAAAAGAGCCCGGAAAAACCCAAAAAGCCCAAAAAAACCCCGAAACCCCCCCAAAAACACCCCGAAAACACCTAAAAAACCCCCAAGAAACACCCCGAAAAACAGCCCGGAAAACCCAAAAAACACCCTGAAAAACACCCCGAAAATCCCAAAAACCCCTAAAACACCCCAAAAACACCCCCCAAAAAAAAACCAGGAAGCACCCCAAAAACCAGCCCAAAAACCCCAAAAAAACCCCGAAAACAGCCCGAAAACACCCAAAAAACCAGCCCGGAATACCCCCAAAAAACCCCAAAAAACAGCCCGGAAA
>NW_024499536.1:0-1409 GCF_017590055.1 Onychostruthus taczanowskii
GGGCTTCAGCCGGGGGGGACAGGGCTGGGGGAGGGGCAGGGGGGCTCAGGGACCCCCAGAGACCCCCCCCAAATCACTGGGGGCTCCCTGGACAGGCCACGCCCATTATTCGTGAGCCTAGCACATCATCATTAGCATATTTGGCCACACCCATTTAGGGCTCACCCCATCGCAACTGCAGCCACACCCAGCGTGGCCCCGCCCCTTTAGGCCACACCCCCCGCAAACTGGCCCCGCCCATTTTCAGAAGCCCCACCCTCACATTTTAGCTCCACCCCCTGTAAGCCCCACCCTGATCAGAATTGGCCACACCCACCTGAACCCCACCCTTCTTTGAGCCCCACCACACTCAATTAACCACACCCCCATTGTAATCACCATGCTTAGCCCCGCCCCTTTCCTATTCAGGCCCCACCCACTTCTGCTCAGGCCCCGCCCCATCCAAGCTTAAGCCACACCCACCCGGCCCCACCCCAGCCAATCCTGCCATCATTTCCCTTGGCCCCGCCCCATCCCGGCTCAGGCCACGCCCACACAGAAGCCACGCCCTCACCTCGCTTGGCCCCGCCCCCGGCCCCGCCCCTTTTGCGCTGGGTCTCCTCCTCGTGGCGCCGGTCCCGGCCCGGGCAGGCGCAGACCCGAACCTCGAAACAGCGCCGGCCCAGGATCTGCCCCCTGGAACACCCCAAAATCACCCTGAGCACCCCAAAATCATCCTGGGGACCCCCAAAAATCCATCCAGGGACACCCCAAAACCTGGGCACCCCAAAATCCCCACCCTGATCCACCCAGGAACCCCAAAAATCCCAAATTGGGGCGCAGACCCGAACCTCGAAACAGCGCCGGCCCAGGATCTGCCCCCTGGAACACCCCAAAATCATCCTGAGGACCCCAAAATCATCCTGGGGACCCCAAAATCATCCTGGGAACCCCAAAAATTCATCCAGGGACACCCCAGAACCTGGGGCACCCCAAAATCCCCACCCAGGAACCCCAAAAAATCCCAAATTGGGGCGCAGACCCGAACCTCGAAACAGCGCCGGCCCAGGATCTGCCCCCTGGAACGGGATTGGGGACCCCAAAAATCACCCTGGGGACCCCAAAAATCCATCCAGGGACACCCCAAAACCTGGGCACCCCAAAATCCCCACCCAGGAACCCCCAAAAATCCCAAATTGGGGCGCAGACCCGAACCTCGAAACAGCGCCGGCCCAGGATCTGCCCCCTGGAACACCCCAAAATCACTCTGGGGACCCCAAAATCATCCTGGGGACCCCAAAAATTCATCCAGGGACACCCCCGAACCTGGGCACCCCAAAATCCCCACCCAGGAACCCCAAAAATCCCAAATTCAGGCTCAGACCCAAAGCTTGAAACAGAGGCGGCCCAGGATCTGCCCCCTGGAACGG
>NW_024499537.1:0-1416 GCF_017590055.1 Onychostruthus taczanowskii
ACTTAATCACCCCCATTAACCCCTCCCCCTCATTAATTCCCCCCCCTCATTAACTCCCCCCGTTAATTACCCCCTAATGATCTCCCTGAGGTGGCCGGGGGCGCTAATTAACGCTAATTAACTCTGTTAATTGCAGTGGACTCCATCTGCCTGCGCTGGGCGCCCCCGAAGCACAAACAGGCCAAGGTGGCCAAGAAGTGAAACTCCGGATTTTGCCCAAATTTGGGGGAATTTACCCCAAAATTTTGGGGACTTTTCAGCGATTTTGGGATTTTTTTTTCCTTCCAGTTTTGGGGTTTCCCCAAATTTTGGGGTTTTTTCCCCAAATTTTGGGGTTTTTTCCCAAATTTTGGGGTTTTTCCTCAAATTTTGGGGTTTTTCCCTTAATTTTTGGGGGTTTTGCCCAAATTTGCGGGATTTTACCCCAAAATTTTGGGGAGTTTTCAGCGATTTTGGGATTTTTTTTCCTTCCAGTTTTTGGGTTTTCCCCAAATTTTTGGGTTTTTCCCCCAAATTTTGGGGCTTTTTCCCAAATTTTGGGGTTTTTTCCCAAATTTTGGGGTTTTTCCCTTAATTTTTGGGGGTTTTGCCCAAATTTGGGGGAATTTACCCAAAAATTTTGGGGAGTTTTCAGCGATTTTGGGATTTTTTTTCCTTCCAGTTTTGGGTTTTCCCCAAATTTTGGGTTTTTTTCCCAAATTTTGGGTTTTTTTCCCAAATTTTTGGGTTTTTCCCTTAATTTTTTTGGGTTTTTCCCTCAAATTTTGGGGATTTTCCGTCAAATTTTGGGGATTTTACCCCAAAATTTTGGGGAGTTTTCATCGATTTTGGGATTTTTCCCCCCTCCAGTTTTTGGGTGTTCCCCAAATTTTGGGTTTTTTTCCCAAATTTTGGGGTTTTTCCTCAAATTTTGGGGTTTTTCCCTTAATTTTTTGGAGTTTTTCCCTCAAATTTTGGGGATTTTACCCCAAAGTTTTGGGGATTTTACCCCAAAATTTTGGGGAGTTTTCATCGATTTTGGGATTTATCCCCCCTCCAGTTTTTGGGTTTTCCCCAAATTTTTGGGTTTTTCCCTTAATTTTTTGGGGTTTTTCCCTCAAATTTTGGGGTTTTTCCCTCAAATTTGGGGGAATTTACCCCAAAATTTTGGGGAGTTTTCAGCGATTTTGGGATTTTTTTTCCTTCCAGTTTTGGGTTTTCCCCAAATTTTGGGGTTTTTCCCCAAATTTTGGTTTTTTTCCCAAATTTTTGGGGTTTTTCCCTTAATTTTTTGGGGTTTTTCCCTCAAATTTTGGGGATTTTACCCCAAAATTTTGGGGAGTTTTCATCGATTTTGGGATTTATCCCCCCTCCAGTTTTTGGGTTTTCCCCAAATTTGGGTTTTCCCCAAATTTTTTCCCAAATTTTTGGGTTTTT
>NW_024499538.1:0-1447 GCF_017590055.1 Onychostruthus taczanowskii
TGAGGGAATAAATTGAATTTTTTTGGGAAAAAAATTGAATTTTTTGAGGAGAAAATGGGATTTTTTGGGTTGAAAAATGGGGTTTTTTGAGGGAAAAATGGGATTTTTTGGGGGAAAAATGGGATTTTTTGAGGGAATAAATTGAATTTTTTTGGGTGGAAAATGGGATTTTTTGGGGGGAAAATGGCGGTTTTTTGAGGGAAAAATGGGATTTTTTGAGGGAAAAATGGAGGTTTTTTGAGGGAATAAATTGAATTTTTTGGGTGGAAAATGGGGATTTTTTGGGGAGAAAAATGGGATTTTTTGGGAAAAAAATTTGGATTTTTTGGGGGAAAATCAGGATTTTTTGGAGGAAAATGGGATTTTTTTGGGTGGAAAATGGGATTTTTTGGGGGGAAAATGGGGGTTTTTTGGGGGAAAAATGGGATTTTTTGAGGGAATAAATTGAATTTTTTGGGAAAATATTTGGATTTTTTGGAGGGAAAAATGGGATTTTTTGGGGAAAATTTTGGATTTTTTTGAGGGAAAAATGGGATTTTTTGGGAAAAAAATCTGGATTTTTTGAGGGGAAAATGGGATTTTTTGGGGAAAAAAATGGGATTTTTTGGAAAAATATTTGGATTTTTGGGAGAAAATGGGATTTTTTTGGGAAAAAAATTTGGAATTTTTAGGGGGAAAAATGGGTTTTTTTGAGGGAAAATGGCATATTTTGGAAAAATATTAGGATTTTTTTTTGGGAAAAATGGGAGTTTTTGGGGAAAAAAATTGGATTTTTTGGGGGGAAAAATGGGATTTTTTGGGGGAAAAATGGGATTTTTTGAGGGAATAAATTGAATTTTTTTGGGTGGAAAATGGGATTTTTTGGGGGGAAAATGGCGGTTTTTTGAGGGAAAAATGGGATTTTTTGGGGGAAAAATGGGATTTTTTGAGGGAATAAATTGAATTTTTTTGGGTGGAAAATGGGATTTTTTGGGGGGAAAATGGCGGTTTTTTGAGGGAAAAATGGGATTTTTTGGGGGAAAAATGGGATTTTTTGAGGGAATAAATTGAATTTTTTTGGGTGGAAAATGGGATTTTTTGGGGGGAAAATGGCGGTTTTTTGAGGGAAAAATGGGATTTTTTGGGGGAAAAAATTTGGATTTTTTGGGGAAAAAATTTGGATTTTTTAGGGGGAAAATGGGGTTTTTTAGGGGAAAAAATGGGATTTTTTGGGGCGAAAATGGGATTTTTTGGGGGGAAAAATGGGATTTTTTGAGGGATTTTTGCAAGGTAAAATGGGGATTTTTGAGGGGAAAAATGGGATTTTTTTGGGGAAAAAATTTGAATTTTTTGGGAAAAAAATTGAATTTTTTAAGGAGAAAATGGGATTTTTTGGGGGAAAATGGGGATTTTTTTGGGGGAAAATGGGAGCTTTTGGGGAAAATGGAGTTTTGGCGGGAAAATTGGG
>NW_024499539.1:0-1446 GCF_017590055.1 Onychostruthus taczanowskii
TTGGGGATTTTTTAGTAATTTTTTGGGATTTTTTAGTGATTTTTATGAATTTGTAGGGATTATTTGGGAATTATTTTGGTTCTTTGGTGGATTTTTTGCTGATTTTTTGGGATTTTTTTTAAGTTTTTGGGTTTTTTTGGCATTTTTTAGGGATTTTTTTAGGGATTTTAGGGGGTTTAGGGGTGGTTTTTGGGGTTCCAAGAGGTGGCATCAGCCCCTGGATGAGCGGCGTGGTGCTCACAAGGAGAGCCCTGAGGGATGGGGAGATGTTTGAGGTGGGCACAATTTAATTATCTTTAATTTTTTGGGGTGTTTTTAGGGATTTTCTGGGATTTTTTGTGATTTTTTGGGGATTTTTGGCTGATTTTTTTTGATTTTTTAGTAAATTTTTGGGATTTTTTAGTGATGTTTATGAATTTATTGGGATTATTTGGGAATTATTTTGGTTCTTTGGGGATTTTTTTGCTGATTTTTTGGGATTTTAAAAAATTTTTTGGATTTTTTTGGCATTTTTTAGGGATTTTTTAGGGATTTTAGGGGTTTTAGGGGTGGTTTTTGGGGTTCCAAGAGGTGGCACCGAGCCCTGGATGAGTTCACCAGCGGCGTGGTGCTCACCAGGAGAGCCCTGAGGGACGGCGAGATGTTCGAGGTGGGAATATTTTAATTACCTTTAATTTTTTGGGGTGTTTTTAGGGATTTTCTGGGAATTTTCAGGCATTTTTTGGCATTTATTTTGATTTTTCAGGGATTTTTCGCTGATTTTTTGGCATTTTTTAATGATTTTTTTGAGTTTTTTGGGATTTTTCAGAAATTATTTTGATTTTTTGGGGGATTTTTTGGGATTTTTTTTTAATTTTTGGGATTTTTTTGGGAGTTTTTTAGGCTCTTTTCAGTTATTTTTTGGTGTTTTTTCAGGTCTTTTTTTTTTTGTTTTTTTGGATTTTTTTGTGTTATTTTTTGGGTTTTTTAGGGTGTTTTTTGCGTCTTTGGGACTCTTTTGAGTTATTATTTGGTGGTTTTTTAGGTCTTTTTTTTGGGTTTTTTTTTGTGTTTTTTTTTGGTGTTTTTTAGGGTTTTTTTGTTTTTTTTGTGTTCTTCTGCGTTATTTTTTGGGTTTTTTTCAGGTTTTTTTTCAGGTTTTTGGGGTTGTTTTGGGTTATTTTTTGGGGTCTTTTAGAGGTTTCGTTTCGGGTTTTCTGGATTATTTTGTGTTATTTTTTGGGGTTTTTTTTAGGTATTTTTTGGGGTTTTTTTATTTTTTTGCATTATTTGTTGGGTTTTTTTAGGGTTTTTTTTGGTTTTTTTGTGTTATTTTTTGGTGTTTTTTAGGGTTTTTTTTGTTTTTTTTGTGTTCTTTTGCGTTTTTTTTTGTTATTTTTTGGTGTTTTTTAGGTTTTTTTTGCGTTTTTTTTTGTTATTTTTTGGTGTTTTTTAGGTTTTTTTTTT
>NW_024499540.1:0-5146 GCF_017590055.1 Onychostruthus taczanowskii
AAAATGAGTAGGCAAAGTTATGAAAAACATTTTTAAGAAAATGTAAACGATGTCTTAGAAAGTGAATGAAGAAACATGCTGTAACGCTAGATAAGGGAAATAACTTTGTAACTGTCAGGAAAATGTACGAGAGACAGAGGAGTTCTTGAACTTTATTCGAATAAAGGCAGGGAGTCACTGGGGCACACGTCCGTGGGGTGTTTTCTCTCTGGTTTTGGAGGGTGCAGCCTCCTTTTATCCTAACTCCCAGCTGCATGTGCCTTCTTCCTTTCCCCTTTGGCCGAGGCAGCAGGAAGGTGCAGCCTTCCCGACCCACCGACCACATATTGGCCCCTTGCAGCCGTTATTTCACCCCAAAGTTCAGCAGCTCAGCCTTGTGCTCAGCCTTGTCTCCTTCAGGAGCCAAACTGTGGGCTCTGCAGCAGAGCTGCTGCCCAAAGTCACTGCAGGCATTCGGGCCCATTCCAAAGACGTTAACAGCCACTATTGATCTATAAAATAACTTGTAAAGGCACTAGCCCCCATCTTTGCTCTCACGGCCAAGGCCCGCAGGAATTGAGGAGCTGTCCCTCTCGGGCCCGGCATGCCGGAATAAACAATTGCCGCTCGGCGAGGGGCCGAAGGCGCTGCGGAGCTCTGTTTGCTGCGTGTCCCTGCCCGAGCCCGAGCAGCAGCGGCTCTCTCCTCCTGCGAGCGCCGCGGGGCCGGGACCGCGAGCGAAAGGGGAGAAAGCGACCGGAGCCGCGGGGCTGCGGATCCCGCCGCTGCTGCACGGACGGGACCGCGAGCGGCCCGCCGGGCTGAGAGGGAGCGCACCGAGCGGCGGCCGGGAAACAGCCGGTCAACCGGGAGAAGCACGAAACGGGAACGGCTGGAAAAACAATGGGAGCAAATGGGATTTTCGCAGTTCGGATGTGAATTCTGTTCTTTGACCCGCAAACCAGGGGAGAGCGCGAACAGGTTAAAGAACAGAAATTGTGTTTTAAGTTAATTAAAATACCTGCAATCTCTCTGGTCCGGGTCGGCTGCCGCTGTGCTCGGGGGCCAGCGCTCAGTGCGGCGCTGAATTCACCGCGTTACCGGAGGCACCGAGAGTGTCCCCGTCCCGTCCCCGGTAGGGACAGCCGGGGGTCCTGAAGCGTCTCCCGCCGTGCCCGTGCCCTCCCCAGCGAGCGCTGCCGGTGCCCCGGTTATTCCCGCTGGAGCTGGGGCCGGTCCCCAGCGGGCTCTGGAATGCCGTGTTGGAGCCGGGATGATCCCGGCCTGTCCCACCCCGCTCTGCGGGCGCAGGGCAGCGCCCGGCGGAGAGCGGTTCGGAGCGGCTCCGGGGCAGGCGGAGGGCGCAAGGTGCCGCTCCCGCCCCGTGATCCCGGCCCCGGTCACAGCCACCGAGCCGCGAGTGCTGCCGCACTTCCAGCGCCAGGACTCGGTGCGTCCTTGTGAGCCATGAGAGCTGATGTAAAAGGAAACTCATCCCTTTCTTGCTGAATAGAACAAACTGTGTACAATGCTGTGCTTAACCGTAACAAACAGATAGCCCAACAAAGGACGCTTTTAGCCATAAATATACAAAAACCTGGTCTGAAAAGGACAAGCGGTGGAGCTGACGAGAAAAGAGGAGCTGCCAAGATTGCCAGAAGCCAGGACAAGGCAGCTTGGGAATGACCACTAGAACAGCGTGTAAGGAACTGTTTATGATACAAGAGAACAGAGTGAAATAGGGGTCTCTGAGTCAGGCCTCTTATCCTTTTGGAGATCTACTTTCACACCCAAGATAGCTCAGATACCTTAGCAGGCATAAAATCAGCAGGATGGCTTCTGTGGTAGTGTTGGAAACAAAAACAGTTTTAATTAAAGGCAAAATAAAACTCTTTACAGAGAAAAACCGAGCCAGGTGCAAGAGGCCCTCCTGCCCTGGTAAAACACCTCACAAAAGCGATGAGTTTCTTTCTTCTCTTCTTTTTCTGGTAAATTGCTCAGGCTTCTATCCAATTAGCTGTCCTTAAGTTTGAGGCAAAGTCCCCCAGGTCCTATGAGATGCCTTTTCACCTCATTGAGGAGAGAAACTTCTGGGCTTATTTCCTTTTTAAGGGACAAAGGATAGTTCTGTCACTCCGTCAGCAAGGAGCATATTCCTATGGCAGACACCATGAAATAACTCAAAATGAGTAGGCAAAGTTATGAAAAACATTTTTAAGAAAATGTAAACGATGTCTTAGAAAGTGAATGAAGAAACATGCTGTAACGCTAGATAAGGGAAATAACTTTGTAACTGTCAGGAAAATGTACGAGAGACAGAGGAGTTCTTGAACTTTATTCGAATAAAGGCAGGGAGTCACTGGGGCACACGTCCGTGGGGTGTTTTCTCTCTGGTTTTGGAGGGTGCAGCCTCCTTTTATCCTAAGTCCCAGCTGCATGTGCCTTCTTCCTTTCCCCTTTGGCCGAGGCAGCAGGAAGGTGCAGCCTTCCCGACCCACCGACCACATATTGGCCCCTTGCAGCCGTTATTTCACCCCAAAGTTCAGCAGCTCAGCCTTGGGCTCAGCCTTGTCTCCTTCAGGAGCCAAACTGTGGGCTCTGCAGCAGAGCTGCTGCCCAAAGTCACTGCAGGCATTCGGGCCCAGCACCAGGGACCCCTGAGATCCCAGCACCAGGGACCCCTGAGCTCTGGGCACCAGGGACCCCTGAGCTCCCAGCACCAGGGACCCCTGAGCTCTGGGCACCAGGGACCCCTGAGCTCCGGGCACCAGGGACCCCTGAGCTCCGGGCACCAGGGACCCCTGAGCTCCGGGCACCAGGGACCCCTGAGCTCCGGGCACCAGGGACCCCTGAGCTCCGGGCACCAGGGACCCCTGAGCTCCGGGCACCAGGGACCCCTGAGCTCCGGGCACCAGGGACCCCTGAGCTCCGGGCACCAGGGATCCGTGTGCTCCGGGCACCAGGGACCCCTGAGCTCCCAGCGGGAGCAGGGCGATGTGAGTGCTCTGCCAACAGCCAGAACACAGCCCCAGCCCCAGCAAGGAAAGCGTGAAAAATGGCTCTGTGATTCGTGTCAATTGGCAGTGGAATCAGCAAATGCTCGTATCTGCTCTGCTGAAAGCGGGCATGTTCCCTGGGATAACTACAAAGAACGGTTTTGAAACTTCCTGACCGAATAGCCAAATAAAGCACTGAACAAAAAAATAGAAGTATAGGAGAGTAAAGAGATGAGGTAGCAAAACGATTGATTCCTAGAATAAAATAGAGGAATTTGTGGGTAAGCTAAGGGATATTGCAACAAAGCAATTAAATGCTTACGTGTAATGAAAAGCTTGATGCACTGGTAGCAGAGAAAAATTCTGTAGCAGACACCGGTGAAATGCCTCCCTCCAGATGACCACAAGAAGGACAGGAAGCCAATGACCACCTGGAAATATTATGAGATTGCTGATCCCAGCTTATTGGTATTTGCTGATTCGGACTAACCAAGCACGCTGGAAAATGCTTTGTAGGCTAAAAACCAGTATATATATATATATATATATATATATATATACTGTGGTGAACTTGTAGGTGGTGCGCACCGTGAGCGGAGCAGCAGCGACTCCCCGGCCACCCTGCACTGCGTGCGTGCTTTCTTTACAATAAAAGATATAAAAATAAAATTCCGTTTGGCAAGAGGCAGCGCTGGCGAGCGTCCGGCGGGCCCGGGCACCGCGCAGTCCCGGCCGGGCGGGGCCAGCCCGGCACCGGTGGAGGGCGTGTCTATGCAAATGAGGCGCTGCCGCGCGGCATGCCGGGGCCGGTGCCGCGCCGAGCCCGCGCTGCCCTGGCGCGTCCGCGGGCTTGGCGCGGGCCGGGCCGTGCGGGCCGGGAGCTCCCGGCACCAGGGACCCCTGAGCTCTGGGCACCAGGGACCCCTGAGCTCCCAGCACCAGGGACCCCTGAGCTCTGGGCACCAGGGACCCCTGAGCTCCCGGCACCAGGGACCCCTGAGCTCTGGGCACCAGGGACCCCTGAGCTCCGGGCACCAGGGACCCCTGAGCTCCGGGCACCAGGGACCCCTGAGCTCCGGGCACCAGGGATCCGTGTGCTCCGGGCACCAGGGACCCCTGAGCTCCCAGCGGGAGCAGGGCGATGTGAGTGCTCTGCCAACAGCCAGAACACAGCCCCAGCCCCAGCAAGGAAAGCGTGAAAAATGGCTCTGTGATTCGTGTCAATTGGCAGTGGAATCAGCAAATGCTCGTATCTGCTCTGCTGAAAGCGGGCATGTTCCCTGGGATAACTACAAAGAACGGTTTTGAAACTTCCTGCCCGAATAGCCAAATAAAGCACTGAACAAAAAAATAGAAGTATAGGAGAGTAAAGAGATGAGGTAGCAAAACGATTGATTCCTAGAATAAAATAGAGGAATTTGTGGGTAAGCTAAGGGATATTGCAACAAAGCAATTAAATGCTTACGTGTAATGAAAAGCTTGATGCACTGGTAGCAGAGAAAAATTCT
The DNA here is from genome assembly GCF_017590055.1 of Onychostruthus taczanowskii. NCBI lineage: Eukaryota > Metazoa > Chordata > Aves > Passeriformes > Passeridae > Onychostruthus > Onychostruthus taczanowskii. The sequence goes on from NW_024499540.1 coordinate 4,484, forward strand.
GTAGCAGACACCGGTGAAATGCCTCCCTCCAGATGACCACAAGAAGGACAGGAAGCCAATGACCACCTGGAAATATTATGAGATTGCTGATCCCAGCTTATTGGTATTTGCTGATTCGGACTAACCAAGCACGCTGGAAAATGCTTTGTAGGCTAAAAACCAGTATATATATATATATATATATATATACTGTGGTGAACTTGTAGGTGGTGCGCACCGTGAGCGGAGCAGCAGCGACTCCCCGGCCACCCTGCACTGCGTGCGTGCTTTCTTTACAATAAAAGATATAAAAATAAAATTCCGTTTGGCAAGAGGCAGCGCTGGCGAGCGTCCGGCGGGCCCGGGCACCGCGCAGTCCCGGCCGGGCGGGGCCAGCCCGGCACCGGTGGAGGGCGTGTCTATGCAAATGAGGCGCTGCCGCGCGGCATGCCGGGGCCGGTGCCGCGCCGGCCGTTATCCACAACCGCGGTACTTGTCCGGTTCTGCGTGTCCTGCGTGTCCCGGGGCAGTTATCGCGGTCCAGAACCGCGAATTCCCTGTCCCGTTGTTGCGGCCAGCCTGACTCCGCCGGGGCTCCGGTGCTCGCCGCCGCCAGCATCGCCGGCCGGGCGCCGGCTCCGCGCTTTCCCCCGCGCCCGCCGTCGCCCCGCGGAGCCCCGAGCC
>NW_024499540.1:6044-31600 GCF_017590055.1 Onychostruthus taczanowskii
TTCCGATCTGATCCTCCCGCCGCCGCCGCCGCAGCCGGGCGGGCGCTCCCGCTCGGTGATCGCGGCGGGGCCCCGGAGCGCACGTGGCGGCGCCATGGCCCGGCTGGTGCTGCAGGACGGGTCGGTGCTGCCCGGCCGCCCCTTCGGGGCCGTCGGGGCCGCCGCCGCGGGGGAAGTGGGTGAGTGCGTCCGGGGGGCCGGGATGCCGTGGGGCGGCCCGAGACGGGCGACGGCGCGGGAGGGAGCGGGAACGGCGGGGAGAGGATCCGGCCCGGCGCGGGGCCTGTCCGGGGCGCGGGGCCGGGGTCGGCCCGGCCGTGCCCCCGTCACCCCGCGCCGCTGCCCGCAGTGTTCCAGACTGGCATGGTGGGGTACCCCGAGGCCCTCACCGACCCCTCGTACAAGGCGCAGATCCTGGTGCTTACCTACCCGCTGGTCGGTAACTACGGAGTGCCCCGCGACGAGCCCGACGCCTTCGGCCTCAGCAGGGTGAGCGGGGCCGCGTGTGCCCGGTGCCGCCGTGGCGGTGGCACGGCGCGGCGGGCAGGGCGGCACGAGGTGCCAGGGCGGGACGGTGCCAGGGCACAGCGGGTGGCACGTGGTGGCACGGAGCGGTTTGGCCGCGGCGCTGCAGGGCCACGCTGGGGTGTGACACGGCGAGGAGCGGGGCTGGGCAGGGGGAGACCCCAGAGCTCGGGGTGCCCTGGCAGCCCAGTGTGGGCCGTGTGTTTCCTCAGCAGGGCTCTGTTGCAAGGTGGGAATCTGGACCCTTGTGCCAAGGCCGGGCTGGGGCTGGGCAGAGGGGCTGCTCGAGGCCCCAGCCCCCTCCCAGCCCCAGCCCCTTGGCCTCCACGCCGCCCGTCCCGGGGCAGAGTCCAGCCCTGCTGCGGCCGTGCCCCGCCGGCCTCCCCACGCCCGCCCTGGGGTCTCGCTGATAGCAGCCCTCTCCGGGCCGGTGCTCTGTGGGTGTCTGCTGTGCCCTGTGCCCCTGGGAGCCGTGCCCTGATCCCATGGCACGGGACATAGCGGCGTGGCTGGACCTGGGGCCGGCGGGAGGGGTGCTTTCCCATGGGCTTGCTCTGTGCTGCGGCTGTGCCAAGCTGAGGGCTCCCGTGGCATGGGCTGTGTGGGCAGTGGGCTGCGGTCCAGCAGCGCTGTGGGGGCCTGGACACTCATCCCATTTTTCCCTGATCTAGGGCTCAGCCTTGCTGTCGTAGTTGTGGGACGAGGTGGGACAAGTGGCAGCCCAGCACCAGGAGGGCTGGTCCTGTGCTGGTCTGTGTTCCATGGGATTTCTCCTGGGCTGGTGACCCTCTGCCTCACCCTCTGTCCCCACAGTGGTTTGAGTCCAGCAAGATCCACGTGGCCGCGCTGGTGGTGGGCGAGTGCTCAGAGACCCCCAGCCACTGGAGCGCATCCCGCTCCCTGGACCAGTGGCTGAAGGAGCAGAACATCCCCGGGCTAGCAGGTGGGACTGGGGACACAGCACAGCAGGGCTGTGGGTCTGCGAGCTCCGAAACCAGACCCGTCTCTGTTGAATTTTGCCCACCTGGGGTCTGAGCCTCTGTTGGAATCTGGGGCGATGATGCTGCCGGGGCACAGGGTCCTGCTGGGGTGGGCCGGGGCCGTGGGTCGTGCCTCACAGCCCGCTTGCAGGGGTGGATACCCGGGCGCTGACAAAGAAGATCCGCGAGAAGGGGACGCTGCTGGGGAAGCTGCTGCCGGATGGGACCCCCGAGGGGAGCCTCTCCTTTGAGGACCCCAACGCGAAGCACCTGGTGCAGGAGGTGTCGCTGAAGGTGTGTGGGGAGCCTGAGCGGGGCCGGGGGCGGCGGAGGGGCCGTGCAGCCCCTCGCTGCGGGGGGCTGGCCCCAGCAGAGCCGGGTGATGCACTCCCCTCCCCACAGGCACCGCGAGTGTTCAACCCGGGCGGGTCCCTGCGTGTCACGGCCCTCGACTGCGGCCTGAAGAACAACCAGATACGGTGCCTGTGCAGGCGGGGGGCTGCTGTCACTGTGGTGCCCTGGGACCACCCGCTGGACCCTGCAGGTGAGATGGCAGTGGGTGGGGACAGTCTGGGGTCCCACCCGGGGGGGAATGGGGTATGGCACTGTCTGCGTGTTCGGTGCTGGGGACAGCAAGCACCTGTGTCCTGCTCAGTGCTGTGGGGTGGGGAGTCTTGGTGCCATCATTCCTGGGGGATTGGGCTCGGCCCTCAGCGTGGCACCACAGGAGCAGGGCCGTGGGCTCGGGATGCCTTGCTGTGGTTGGCATGGGGGACCCTGGTCTGTGGTATTGGTGTGGCTTGGGGTGGGGGGCACCGTGGGGGACCCTGGTCTGTGGTATTGGTGTGGCTTGGGGTGGGGGGCACCATGGGGGACCCTGGTCTGTGGTATTGGTGTGGCTTGGGGTGGGGGGCACTGTGGGGGACTGCAGGGCCTTGCTGCCACCCGAATGGGTGTTGTGGGTCGGAACACCTTGGTTGTAACCCTGCTGGGGTGCTGGGGGAGCTGCAGGCTCAAGGTGCTTCTCTGCTGGTAGCCAGGAGTGGTGGCTGTGAGCCTGTGGGGACCTTGGGGACCCCTCTGTGATGTTGAGGGGCTGGGGGCCCCACTGACCCTGCTGCTCTCTTGACGCAGACTTTGACGGGCTGTTCATCAGCAACGGCCCCGGGGACCCACTGCTCTGCCAGGAGACGGTGTCCCGCCTGTGCCAGCTGCTGGACGCACCCCAGCCCAAGCCCATTTTTGGCATCTGCCTGGGCCACCAGCTGCTTGCCCTGGCCCTCGGCGCCCGTACCTACAAGATGAAGTGAGTGGGGGTCCAGAGTCGGCGCGGGGGTCCTGGCTGCCGGGGCTGCCTGACGGCTGTGCCGCCCCCAGGTACGGGAACCGGGGGCACAACCAGCCGTGCCTGCACGAGGACACGCGGCGCTGCTTCATCACGGCGCAGAACCACGGCTTCGCCGTGCAGGCGGGCAGCCTCCCGCCCGGCTGGCTGCCGCTCTTCACCAACGCCAACGACGGCTCCAACGAGGGCCTCGTGCACCAGCACAAGCCCTTCTTCAGGTGGGCCTGGGGCCGCAGCGGGGGGGCTGGGGGCTGTGGGGCGTGCCCCGCCTGACCCCCTCCACAGTGTCCAGTTTCACCCCGAGCACTGCGCCGGCCCCACCGACCTGGAGGGTCTCTTTGATGTCTTCGTGGAGGTGGCACGGGACCTGCGGGACGGGAACGGCAGCGCCCGGACAGGTGGGAGTGAGTGCGAGGGACAGCCGGGCCATGGGCCAAGGGCTGCAGGACGGGGCTGCGCGTGGGGTGCCCTGTCCCCAGCGTGCCACGTCCCCCCAGTGCGGCAGCGCCTGCAGGAGTGGCTGACCTACAGCAAGGCACCGGCGGGGGACTTGGATGCAGCCCGGCCCCGCAAGGTGCTGATCCTGGGCTCCGGTGGCCTTTCCATTGGGCAGGCAGGAGAGTTCGATTACTCAGGGTCACAGGTGAGTGCCAGTCCCAGGGCAGGGGTGTGGTAGTAGCCACAGGGGCCCAGGGCCATCAGCAGTGACCCCTCTGCTCCCCACGAGGCCATCAAAGCGCTGAAGGAGGAGAACATCCAGACGGTGCTGATCAACCCCAACATCGCCACAGTGCAGACCTCCAAGGGACTGGCAGACAAGGTGTACTTCCTGCCCATCACCCCTGAGTATGTCACCCAGGTGAGCACCGCGGGACGCTGGCTGGGAGAGGGCGGGAATGCAGGGATGGCAGAGCTGGAGGGCGAGTGTGGGGCTGGGCTGGAGGATGGCCTGGAGCCTGGTGCATGTAGGGCTGGGTGGGTTGGAAGGGACTTGAGGGGCAGCGCAGGTGAGGAGGCAGCTGGAAAGCACAGGACCCACCGTGGTTTCTGTCCCACCGCCCCGTGCCCCCAGGTGATCCGGAACGAGCGGCCCGATGGGGTGCTGCTGACCTTCGGGGGGCAGACAGCCCTCAACTGTGGCGTGGAGCTGACCAAGGCGGGCGTTCTGGAGCGTTACCGAGTGCGGGTGCTGGGCACCCCCGTTGCCTCCATTGAGATGACAGAGGATCGCAAGGTCTTCGCGGAGAAGATGGAGGAGATCAGGGAGCACGTGGCACCCAGCGAGGCTGCTGCCTCCCTGGAGCAGGTCTGGGGTGGTCTGGGGGGCCGTGGAGCAGGGCAGGGTCCTGTCCTTCCTGTTCCCACCGTGACCCCATTGCTCCCTGCAGGCGCAGGCTGCGGCTGAGCGCTTGGGGTACCCGGTGCTGGTGCGCTCTGCCTACGCCCTGGGCGGGCTGGGCTCCGGCTTCGCCAACAGCCGGGAGGAGCTGGTGGCTCTGGTGAGCCAGGCCTTCACCCACACCTCCCAGGTGCTGGTGGACAAGTCCCTGAAAGGCTGGAAGGAGATCGAGTACGAGGTGGTGCGGGATGCCTACAACAACTGCATCACGGTACGGGGTGGAGGGAGGCCCCGGGGCTGCTGCAGAGGGACGGACGTGGGGCAGGGGCTGGGGGCTCGTGCTGCACCTTGTCTCCCCAGGGAGGGCTCCCCAGTGCCTCTGGTGGTGCTGGCACAGCTGCTGTGTGCCATTGGGAGCGGCACCCTGTGAACCAGAGCCCTGCACCTCTAGGGGTGTCCACCTCAGCTGTCCACCCTGTGGAACACCCCATGAATTCCAGTCCTGACTGGGTGGGGGAGGATGAGGTGGGAACTGGGAGGAACGCACCACGGACAGCACGTGGAGCAGTGACCCCCCTGCTGCCAGGTGTGCAACATGGAGAACCTGGACCCGCTGGGGATCCACACGGGCGAGTCCATTGTGGTGGCACCCAGCCAGACCCTCAATGACACCGAGTACTTCATGCTGAGGCGCACAGCCATCAAGGTGGTGCAGCACCTGGGCATCGTGGGCGAGTGCAACATCCAGTTTGCCCTCAACCCCGAGTCAGAACAGGTACTTGGGGCCCCCTGCGGGTTCTGGCTCCCTGTCCTGATCCCCGGCCAGCCTCGCCCTGGGGGATCTGGGTCCTGCCCCAGCTGTCACACCAGGCTGTGCTGCAGCAGGCCCCCGTGCTGCAGCATCTCTGGGGCACCGTGGGTCTGGCTGTGTCACCATGTCACGGGCTTGGCCTGTTCCGTGGCACCCGCTGACCCTGCCCGTCTGCTGCCCACAGTACTACATCATCGAGATGAACGCCCGGCTCTCCCGCAGCTCGGCCCTGGCCAGCAAGGCCACTGGCTACCCGCTGGCCTATGTGGCTGCCAAGCTTGCCTTGGGCATCCCCCTGCCCCTCCTCAGGTGAGGTACCACCACAGTGTGGGACAGGGTGCTGCTGCCTGGTGGGGCAGCCCCAGCTGCTGACCCTGTCACCTCCTCAGGAACTCTGTCACCAACTCCACCACGGCCAGCTTTGAGCCCAGCCTGGATTACTGCGTGGTGAAGATCCCGCGCTGGGACCTCAGCAAGTTCCTGCGCGTCAGCACCAAGATCGGCAGCTCCATGAAGAGCGTGGGTGAGCGCGGGGGGATGGCACTGGTGGGGCACGTGGCGGGCACGGGATCATCCGCTCACCCCACCTTCTGCAGGGGAGGTCATGGCCATTGGGAGGAACTTCGAGGAGGCCTTCCAGAAGGCTCTGAGGATGGTGGATGAGAACTGTGTGGGCTTTGATCACACGGTGAAGCCGGTCTCAGACGTGGTGAGCACTGGGGTCTGGGTGTCTGTGCTGGCTGTGCCATTCTGGGGGGAGAGGCGGCCACCTGCCTCCCTCGGCCACACTCAGCCCTTGGCCTGGCAGGAGCTGGAGACGCCCACGGACAAGCGGATCTTCGTGCTGGCAGCGGCGCTGCGGGCCGGGTACTCCATCGAGCGGCTCTACGAGCTGACCAAGATTGACCGCTGGTTCCTGCACAAGATGAAGAACATCACGGACCACGCGGTGCTGCTGGAGTCCTACCGTGGCCAGCAGGGCACCATGCCGCCCGCCGTGCTCCAGCGCGCCAAACAGCTCGGCTTCTCCGACAAGCAGGTGGCCCAGGCCGTGCTCAGGTGAGACGGGGAGGGGACGGCTCTGTCGTGCTCCCTGCCTCGGTCCTGGCGCTCACCCAGCTCTGTGCAGCACCGAGCTGGCCGTGCGGAAGATGCGGCGCGACCTGAAGATCCTGCCGGTGGTGAAGCAGATCGACACCGTGGCGGCGGAGTGGCCAGCCCAAACCAACTACCTGTACCTGACCTACAACGGCTCTGAGCACGACCTGGCCTTCCGCGAGCCCCACGTCATGGTCATCGGCTCCGGCGTCTACCGCATCGGCAGCAGTGTCGAGTTTGACTGGTGTGCTGTGGGCTGCATCCAGGAGCTCCGCAAGGTCAGGCGGGCCCTGAAATTCCGAATTTTCTGGCGGGCTGTTGGGGCCCACTCCAGCTAGCTATGGACCCTTGCCCACACGATATTTCGTAGAGGTAAAGGGTAAAAGATTGAGAAGCGCTCTTCTCCACGTGGGAGATGTTCTCCTTTATTCCAAGAGACACACCAGGTGGAGAAAGAGAACATTCCCTGGGGGATGGGGACAGGGGGAGAGGTCCACAGCCAATGGGATGCCAGTGAGGAGTGGTGAGGGGAGGGGTAACCCAGGGGAGAGACCACCAGAAGGTACTGGGGTGGGTGAGGGAAAAACCGTGTGGTGGGGAAAAGAGATAACAAACCCCCGAATTTTCTGGCGGGCTGTTGGGGTCCACTCCAGCTAGCTATGGACCCTTGCCCACACGATATTTCGTAGAGGTAAAGGGTAAAAGATTGAGAAGCGCTCTTCTCCACGTGGGAGATGTTCTCCTTTATTCCAAGAGACACACCAGGTGGAGAAAGAGAACATTCCCTGGGGGATGGGGACAGAGGGAGAGGTCAACAGCCAATGGGATGCCAGTGAGGAGTGGTGAGGGGAGGGGTAACCCAGGGGAGAGACCACCAGAAGGTACTGGGGTGGGTGAGGGAAAAACCGTGTGGTGGGGAAAAGAGATAACAAACCACATGATAGAACATAAGCTATACAGTGCAGTATAAAACTATTCTCTGCAAATTCCCAATCGCCCGGTGCAAGAGAACAACTAAAACTAGTGCACCACAACAGGGCCCCAGCACCCTGTGGAGTGAGGGGTGGGTGTCCCTGGTCAGAGGATGAGGCTGGGTAGGGGTTGGGGGCTCTGGGCTCACCTTGTCCCACCCCTAATAGATGGGCTTCAAGACAATCATGGTGAACTACAACCCTGAGACAGTGAGCACCGATTATGACATGTGTGATCGCCTCTACTTCGACGAGATTTCCTTTGAGGTGAGGGGGCTGGGCCCTGACAGCTGCAGGGCTGGGTGAGGGCTGCCATGGCTCCGTCCCAGCCATTCCCCTGCCTCCACGGTGCTGCAGGTGGTGATGGACATCTACGAGCTGGAGAACCCTGAGGGTGTGATCCTGTCCATGGGCGGGCAGCTGCCCAATAACATCGCCATGGCCCTGCACCGGCAGCAGTGCCGCATCCTGGGCACCTCCCCGGAGGCCATCGACTCGGCCGAGAACCGCTTCAAGTTCTCCCGCCTGCTGGACTCCATCGGCATCAGCCAGCCCCTCTGGAAGGAGCTCTCCAACATGGAGGTGGGGCCCAGCGAACAGGAGAGGGCCGCCCCAGGGCGGCTGTCCGTGTGGGCGCTGAGTTCCGTCTCTCCCGCAGTCCGCCAAGCACTTCTGCTGCAAGGTGGGCTACCCCTGTGTCGTGCGCCCGTCCTACGTGCTCAGCGGGGCTGCCATGAACGTGGCGTACTCCGACAGCGATCTGGAGAAGTTCCTGAGCAACGCTGTGGCTGTGTCCAAGGAGCAGCCTGTTGTCATCTCCAAGTTCATCCAGGAGGCCAAGGTCCGTCCAGGAGGCTGCTCCAGCCCTGGGATGCCCGCTGAAAGCCCCGGCCCCCAGCCCAGGGACTGGCTGTGACCGTGTTCCCGCTCACAGGAGATCGACGTGGACGCGGTGGCCTGCGACGGTGTGGTGGTGGCCATCGCCATCTCCGAGCACGTGGAGAATGCTGGGGTGCACTCGGGTGATGCCACACTGGTGACCCCCCCGCAGGACATCACCCCCAAGACACTGGAGCGCATCAAGGCCATTGTGCACGCCATTGGGCAGGAGCTGCAGGTCACAGGGCCCTTCAACCTGCAGCTCATCGCCAAGGTACCTGGGACTGGGGGCCGCACGGCCAGGGGAGAGCAGCCCACATCCCCAGCCCTGCCTCATCCTGTCCCCTCTCTCCCAGGATGACCAGCTGAAGGTCATTGAGTGCAATGTTCGCGTCTCCCGCTCCTTCCCCTTCGTCTCCAAGACCCTGGGCGTGGACTTGGTGGCTCTGGCCAGCCAGGTGATCATGGGTGAGGATGTGGAGCCCGTGGGGCTGATGACAGGCACAGGCATCGTTGGTGTCAAGGTGAGCGGGGGCCTTGGGGCCAGGCTGGGGTGCAGGACCAGGCAGCCCCTGAGCGTCCCCTTGCCCCCAGGTGCCCCAGTTCTCCTTCTCACGCCTGGCGGGCGCTGACGTGGTGCTGGGTGTGGAGATGACCAGCACGGGCGAGGTTGCCTGCTTTGGGGAGAACCGCTGCGAGGCGTACCTGAAGGCCATGCTCAGCACCGGCTTCAAGATCCCCAAGAAGAACATTCTGCTGACCATCGGCAGCTACAAGGTACGTGGGGTCAAAGTGCTGCGAGGCCGGGGTTCCCTCTCCGCCCTCTGACCGGCCCCCGGTTCGTTTCAGAACAAGAGTGAGCTGCTGCCCACGGTGCGGACGCTGGAGAGCCTCGGCTACAACCTGTATGCCAGCCTTGGCACCGCCGACTTCTACACCGAGCATGGCATCAAGGTCAGGGCTGGGGGCCTGCGGGGCCGGGGTCACTCCCGGGGTGTTGCAGGGCCCTGATGGGGGTCACTGCCTGCAGGTGAAGGCTGTGGACTGGCACTTCGAGGAGGCAGACAGCAGTGAGGCCGGTGCCCGGGAGACCCAGCGCAGCATCCTGGATTACCTGGCCGAGAACCACTTTGAGATGGTCATCAACCTCTCCATGCGCAACTCGGGGGGCCGCCGGCTCTCCTCCTTTGTCACCAAGGGCTACCGCACCCGGCGCCAGGCTGTCGACTACTCTGTGCCCCTCATCATCGACATCAAGTGCACGAAGCTCTTCGTAGAGGTGGGCTCGGGCACCTGGGGACCATGGGTGCAGGGAAAGGGAGCAAAGCAGGGTTGCAGAAGTCCTGCTGTGGGTGCTGCGGGGCAGGCTCTGTGTGTGGGTGTCACTGTGCAGGGGTTGTTTCTGGGGGGCTCCTCAGACAGGATCATCACCCTGACCCTGGGTCCTGTCTCGTGGCTGCTCTTTCTGCAGGCACTGGGCCAGATTGGGGCAGCCCCTCCACTGAAGATGCACGTGGACTGCATGACGTCCCAGAAGCTCATCCGTCTGCCAGGTGGGTGTTCAGTGGCCCCAGGGCACAGCACAGAACAGGGACAGTGCTGGGAGCCGGGCTGGGCACATCTGCAGGCGCTGCAGAGCTGTTTCCATGCTGCACTGGCAGGATGGCCCTTGTCCCTCGTGTCCCCTGCGGCCAGCAGCTGCCAGTGCTGACGCTGACACTCCCCAGGCCTGATCGATGTCCACGTCCACCTCCGTGAGCCGGGTGGCACCCACAAGGAGGACTTTGCATCGGGCACGGCAGCTGCCCTGGCCGGGGGTGTCACTATGGTGTGTGCCATGCCCAACACCAGCCCTGCTGTCACCGATGCCACCTCTTTCGCCTTGGCACAGAAGGTGAGGAGCTGCTGCCAGCCTGGTGCTCACATCCCCTCCTCCTGTGCCAGCCATGCTGGGCTCGCTGTCTGTGGTGGGCTCGTTGCTGGTGGCAGTACTGGTCCCACCACAGCACTCACTACCTCTCGTCCTGCAGCTGGCTGAGGCTGGAGCCCGCTGCGATTTTGCCCTTTTCCTGGGGGCTTCCTTGGACAATGCTGGCACTCTGGGCCCCCTGGCTGGGGCAGCCGCCGGGCTCAAGATGTACCTGAACGACACCTTCTCCAGCCTGCGGATGGACGACGTGCTGCTGTGGATGGAGGTGAGCAGGAGGGCAGGGCTGGCACGGGGCAGGCCTGCTCCTGGCACCGGTGCCCACCAGCCCCGTTCCTGCAGCACCTGGAGCAGTGGCCGCGGCACCTGCCCATCGTGGCGCACGCGGAGCGGCAGACGGTGGCCGCCGTGCTGATGGTGGCCCAGCTGTACCAGCGCCCTGTCCACATCTGCCACGTGGCCCGCAGGCAGGAGGTGAGCGGGGCGAGCCCTGGGTTCCAGGGATGGAGCACGGGGCCCCGTGGGTTCCCCACTAACCGCGCCTGCCCCAGATCCTGCTCATCAAGGCGGCCAAGCAGAGGGGCATCCCGGTGACGTGCGAGGTGGCCCCGCACCACCTCTTCCTGAGCCAGGACGACCTGGGGCGCCTGGGCAAGGGCCGTGCGGCCGTGCGGCCGGAGCTGGGCACCCGCCAGGACGTGGAGGCGCTCTGGGAGAACATGGACATCATCGACTGCTTTGCCACTGACCACGGTCAGTCCCAAGGGATGGTGGCCGTGGGGCGGGGAGAGCGGTGGGGACGGCCCCGGTGACCAGCCCCATCCTGCAGCTCCCCACACGCTGGAGGAGAAGCAGGGGCAGGAGGCTCCCCCTGGGTACCCTGGCCTGGAGACCATGCTGCCGCTGCTGCTGACGGCTGTCTCCGAGGGGAGGCTCAGCGTGGAGGACATCGTCCAGCGCCTCTATGAGAACCCTCGCAAGATCTTTGGGCTCCCAGCGCAGGAGGACACCTATGTGGAGGTGTGTCCGTGCCCACCCGCCCCAGGTCCAGCCCCCACCCTTCTGCCTCTGACCCGCTGTCCTGGCAGGTGGACCTGGAGGAGGAATGGATCATCCCCAGCAGCACAGTCTTCTCCAAGGCCCGTTGGACCCCCTTTGAGGGCATGCAGGTCAAGGGGACGGTGCGGAGGGTCGTCCTGCGTGGGGAGGTTGCCTACATCGATGGGCAGGTGAGGTCCTGGGTCCTTTTCTTCCTGTATTGAGGGTGCCCCCATCACAGAGGGGTCACAGAGGGTGCCCCCATCACAGAGGGGGTCTCCCAGTGCTGACCCCATTTCCTTAATCCCATCCATGGCTGCAGGTGCTGGTGCCCCCTGGCTATGGGCAGGATGTGAAGAAGTGGACCTCAGGAGCTGCACTGCTGCCACATGGTGCCCCCAGCAAGGAGACTGTGAAGGTACTGGGGGGTACACAGCTGGCAGGGGGTCCCTCTCTGCCCTAGCTCCAGCTTGGTCTCTCGTTTCAGACCCCCGAGCAGCCGCGGCACGTGGCTGGTGACGTGCTGCGCGGGCGAGCCCCCAGCCCGCGCCGGCCCGGCCCCGCGGGTGACGCACGCTTCCACCTGCCGCCCCGCATCCACCGGGCCTCGGACCCCGAGCTGCCAGGTAGGGGGGTGGGCGGGCAGCGGGCAGGGCACGCTGCCTGGGGGCCGGGTCTGGGACCGTGGCTGGGTGGCCCCGCTGACGCCAGCCCTTGTGTCCCGTTCAGCATTCCGGAGGCTGGGAGCCGCGCACCGCCCGGGCGCCCGAGGCACCGGTAATGTCGGGGGGGACTCACTACTGGCACCAACTGCAGCCCATGAGTGCATCCCCTCCCCCAGGTGCCCTGCAGGCCCCGGGCTGCCTGCGTGCCCACCATGGGCCCCTGCTGGCACCCAGCACCAGGACTGGGTGCTGGAGGACAGGGCACGGCCGTGCCGCCCGCTCCCCTCCTGCCCCAGCCTGCACGGCACCTCGGGGACCCCTCACGGCCAGTGTGAACTGGGGGGTGGCCAGTGGGAATTGCGGGGTGTGCAGGGAGAGGGTCGCAGCACAGCGTGGGGCTTGGACTGCCTGTCTGGTTCACCATCGCCCTGGTGTCAGGCCCATCTTGGTTTCACCTGGTGTGGCCGAGTGCCAGGAGGGCCATGCTGAGACTGGGGTGCCGCCTCTCCCCGTAACCCCTAACACCACTGCTCCCCTCTCCCACCCAGCTGAGGACGCTCGTGAGAAGGGCAGCAGGAAGGCAGCGGAACCAGGTGAGTGCAGCGGGGGCCCACGGTGGGGATCCAGGGTTTGTGGCTGGTGGCTGGGCTCCTCAGGACACCCCCGTGGGCTGACCGGCTACTCTCGGTGCCACAGATTCGGCGGTGGTCCAGGACAGCCACTTCCACCCGCTGGGCCCTGTCCCGCGCCAGGCGTCCCCGCAGCGCGCCCCCCACTTCCAGACCTCCCCGCTGCTGCACCCCCTGGTCGGGCAGCACGTCCTCTCCGTGCGGCAGTTCTCCAAGGAGCAGGTGCCCGGCCGGGCGGGCGGGGGGCCGTGGGTGCTGTGGTGCTTCCCGTGCCCCCGCTGAGCCCCGGTGCCGCCTGTCCCCGCAGCTGTCCCACCTGTTCAACGTGGCACACACCCTGCGCATGCTGGTGCAGAAGGAGCGGAGCCTGGACATCCTCAAGGTGAGCCGTGCCCCTGGGCACCCCGAGGGAGCCCCGTCCCGGGCGGGGTGCCGGGCTCCCCGAGCTGACAGCGCGGCCCTGCAGGGGAAGGTGATGGCCAGCATGTTCTACGAGGTGAGCACGCGCACCAGCAGCTCCTTCGCAGCAGCCATGAGCCGGCTGGGCGGCTCCGTGCTGTCCTTCTCCGAGGCCACGTCCTCGGTGCAGAAGGGCGAGTCGCTGGCCGACTCCGTGCAGACCATGTGCTGCTACGCCGACGTGCTGGTGCTGCGGCACCCCCAGCCCGGCGCTGTCGAGGTGAGAGGGGCTGGGGGAAGCTGCCTCCTCTTCCGGAGGCGCCGGGGACTCTGCCGCGAGGGCAGGGACGGTGGCTGCCCTACGGGCAGGGACGTGGTCCCCGGCTGGGCCGCGGTGGGCTCCTGCTGCCGTGGGGCCGTGGGAATTGCGTGCTGCCTGCGCTCACCTGCCCTGCCTTGCCGGTGCTCCCAGCTGGCCGCCAGGCACTGCCGCAAGCCGGTGATCAACGCCGGGGACGGGGTGGGCGAGCACCCCACGCAGGCGCTGCTGGACATCTTCACCATCCGCGAGGAGCTGGGCACAGTCAACGGCATGACGGTGAGCTGCAGGGGCCGGGCGGCACGGCCGGCTGCTCGGGGGGCTCTGAGACCCCCCGAGGGGCCTGGGCAGGCTGGCTGACCGCTGTCCCCAGATCACCATGGTGGGTGACCTGAAGCACGGGCGCACGGTGCACTCCCTGGCGCGCCTGCTCACCCAGTACCGCGTCAACCTGCGCTACGTCGCCCCTCCCGGGCTCCGCATGCCCCCCGACATCACCAGCTTCGTGGCCTCCCGGGGCATCCAGCAGGTGAGGAGCAGGGTGGGGGGCTGGCCCCCGCTCTCTTTGTCCCCGTGTCCCCTCCCAACCTCACGGTGCTGCCGCAGGAGGAGTTTGGGAGCATCGAGGAGGCGCTGCCGGACACAGACGTGCTCTACGTGACCCGCATCCAGAAGGAGCGCTTCCAGCGGGCCGAGGAGTACGAGGCTGTGAGTGAGGGGAGCCTGGCTCCTGCTGCCCCCCGGGGCCTGGGCACGGCCTGCCCCAGCTCAGGGCTCCGTGTCCCCTCAGTGCTTCGGGCAGTTCATCCTCACACCCCGCATCATGACCCGGGCCAAGGAGAGGATGGTGGTGATGCACCCCCTGCCCCGTGTCAACGAGATCAGGTGGGGACGGGTGGCTGCAGGGTGTTGGGGGGCTGCAGGGTGCTGGGGGACACGGGAGTTTGGAGGGAGTGTCTGGGGAGGTGTCTGGGAGAACGGGTATGAAATATACAGGGCAGAAGGGGCATGGGGGCTGTGGGAGGGCTCTGGGGCGGCTGGGGCAGTGGGGTCCCTGGGGCAGTGGTGCTGGGGCAGTGGGGTCCCTGGGTCAGTGGTGTCCCTGGGGCAGTGGTGCTGGGGCAGTGGGGTCCCTGGGGCAGTGGGGTCCCTGGGGCAGTGGGGTCTCTGGGGCAGTGGTGTCACTGGGGCAGTGGTGTCGCTGGTGCAGTGGTGTCCCTGGGGCAGTGGTGTCCCTGGGGCAGTGGGGTCCCTGGGGCTGTGGGGTCCCTGGGGCAGTGGTGTCCCTGGGGCAGTGGGGTCCCTGGGGCTGTGGGGTCCCTGGGGCAGTGGTGTCCCTGGGGCAGTGGGGTCCCTGGGGCTGTGGGGTCCCTGGGGCAGTGGTGTCCCTGGGGCAGTGGGGTCCCTGGGGCTGTGGGGTCCCTGGGGCAGTGGTGTCCCTGGGGCAGTGGGGTCCCTGGGGCTGTGGGGTCCCTGGGGCAGTGGTGTCCCTGGGGCAGTGGGGTCCCTGGGGCTGTGGGGTCCCTGGGGCAGTGGTGTCCCTGGGGCAGTGGGGTCCCTGGGGCTGTGGGGTCCCTGGGGCAGTGGTGTCCCTGGGGCAGTGGGGTCCCTGGGGCTGTGGGGTCCCTGGGGCAGTGGTGTCCCTGGGGCAGTGGGGTCCCTGGGGCTGTGGGGTCCCTGGGGCAGTGGTGTCCCTGGGGCAGTGGGGTCCCTGGGGCTGTGGGGTCCCTGGGGCAGTGGTGTCCCTGGGGCAGTGGGGTCCCTGGGGCTGTGGGGTCCCTGGGGCAGTGGTGTCCCTGGGGCAGTGGGGTCCCTGGGGCTGTGGGGTCCCTGGGGCAGTGGTGTCCCTGGGGCAGTGGGGTCCCTGGGGCTGTGGGGTCCCTGGGGCAGTGGTGTCCCTGGGGCAGTGGGGTCCCTGGGGCTGTGGGGTCCCTGGGGCAGTGGTGTCCCTGGGGCAGTGGGGTCCCTGGGGCTGTGGGGTCCCTGGGGCAGTGGTGTCCCTGGGGCAGTGGGGTCCCTGGGGCTGTGGGGTCCCTGGGGCAGTGGTGTCCCTGGGGCAGTGGGGTCCCTGGGGCTGTGGGGTCCCTGGGGCAGTGGTGTCCCTGGGGCAGTGGGGTCCCTGGGGCTGTGGGGTCCCTGGGGCAGTGGTGTCCCTGGGGCAGTGGGGTCCCTGGGGCTGTGGGGTCCCTGGGGCAGTGGTGTCCCTGGGGCAGTGGGGTCCCTGGGGCTGTGGGGTCCCTGGGGCAGTGGTGTCCCTGGGGCAGTGGGGTCCCTGGGGCTGTGGGGTCCCTGGGGCAGTGGTGTCCCTGGGGCAGTGGGGTCCCTGGGGCTGTGGGGTCCCTGGGGCAGTGGTGTCCCTGGGGCAGTGGGGTCCCTGGGGCTGTGGGGTCCCTGGGGCAGTGGTGTCCCTGGGGCAGTGGGGTCCCTGGGGCTGTGGGGTCCCTGGGGCAGTGGTGTCCCTGGGGCAGTGGGGTCCCTGGGGCTGTGGGGTCCCTGGGGCAGTGGTGTCCCTGGGGCAGTGGGGTCCCTGGGGCTGTGGGGTCCCTGGGGCAGTGGTGTCCCTGGGGCAGTGGGGTCCCTGGGGCTGTGGGGTCCCTGGGGCAGTGGTGTCCCTGGGGCAGTGGGGTCCCTGGGGCTGTGGGGTCCCTGGGGCAGTGGTGTCCCTGGGGCAGTGGGGTCCCTGGGGCTGTGGGGTCCCTGGGGCAGTGGTGTCCCTGGGGCAGTGGGGTCTCTGGGGCAGTGGGGTTTCTGGGGCAGTGTCCCTGGGGCAGTGGTGTCACTGGGGCAGTGGGGTCCCTGGGGCAGAGGGGTCCCTGGGGCTGCTGGGCCACTGTCACGGAGCTGCGGTGTGCCGGGGGTGTCTGGGAAGGCACCGGGGGTCAGGGGCAGGAGCACCGCGGTGCGCTGGGGAGAGCTCGGAGCCACGGGCGCTGCAGCTGCTGCCGGGCTTGGGGGACAGGCTCCGCTGAGCGGTGCAGCCGGGTCCGGGGCTGTCAGGACTGCCGTGGGTCCGGTTCCAGGGGGGTCCCGGGGGGTGCCGGGGGTCCCGGGACGAGGGCGTGCACGGGGACCCCGGGGCGGCGCCCGCTGATGACGTCACCCCGCAGCGTGGAGGTGGACTCGGACCCGCGCGCCGCGTACTTCCGGCAGGCGGAGAACGGCATGTACATGCGGATGGCGCTGCTGGCCACGGTGCTGGGCCGCTACTGACCAATAAACGCTCTCGGTCGCGACACGACATCGCGCCGCGACACGCGTCACCGCGCCGCGACACGCGGGGCCATGGCGGCGCTCTGGAGGGGCTGCGGGCGGCTGCTGGCGCGGCGACCCGGGGCGGCGCAGGCGCTCACAGCCGGTAAGGGACGGGCCCGGCCCCGCACACGGCCCCCGGAGCACGGCCCTGCCCTGCCCCGCACTCCCCGGCGCTCATGCCCCGGCACAGGCCCCTCCTGGCCGCCCGTCCTTGCCACAGCCGCGGGCACAAGCCCCTCTCCCCCGCACGGCCCCCCGCCCCGCTGTGCCGGCCCTGTCACCGTGCGGGAGGCACGGCAGGGGCTCCCCACTGCCTCAGGGGTCTGTCTTAGGGGGAAGAGGTGCTGCCATCCCCCGGGCTCAGCACGGACTCGAGTGTCACACCAGGGAGGGGCCCTGGAACAATCCTGCCTCAGGACATCTCTGTCAGGGCTCTGTGCTGGAGCTCCCAGCTCAGGACATCTCTGTCAGGGCTCTGTGCTGGGGCTCCCAGCTCAGGACATCTCTGTCAGGGCTCTGTGCTGGAGCCAGAGCTCCCATGGGGACTGTAAGGAAGCACACCCCTCACACCCAGACCCGGGGGGACACTGTCCTGGGGCCCCCCTCTCCTGGAGGGGGTGGATGCTGAGCTGCAGTGCTGGAATTCACAAGAGCTCAGCTCTTCTGTGGTTGCCAGTGCTCAGCAGTGAAGGCACAGAGGTGCTGCCTGAGGAGAGGGCTCTGCACAGGGCCTTGAATCTCCCCACACTGCTGCTGCTTGCGGAGCTGTGAGGTGCCATGAATCTGCCCCGGGGCTGGCTCGAGCCTCTGCTGCTCCGAGGATTTGTAGCCCTGGGGCACCAGGCAGCTCTGCCCCTCTCTGCTCCCTCCCCCAGCGCACCTGGGGCTGTCTGGGTGGTGGGAGAGTGAGTCCTGCTTGTTCCATGTGTCCTCAGGGCTGTGCAGTGCCTGTGCTGCACGGGAGGGTGGGCGGGAGCTGGGGGGTCCCTGCGTGCTGCTTGCTGCACCTCCTGCTGCAGCCTCCCTGTCCTGCCCCTGCTGCCCCTGCCCTCCTGCTCCCAGGATGCTGGGAAAGCACAGCCCCGGGCTCTGGGGGTGCCCTGCTGAGCTGGGGGCTCCCCTCACGGTGCAGTCCCTGGCCCTCAGCCCTGGTGGCAGCGGGGGGGTGGCACGGTGCCCCCCTGCCTGGCTGCTGGGGCGCTGCCAGGCCGCTTAGCTGTTCCTGCTGTTATTTTTATCGGATGTCATGGAGTCTATTGCTGGCAGCACGTCCTCCTGTGCCTGGCAGGAGCCCAGTGTGGAGCTGGGAGGGGCTGCCCAGGGCTGGCCCTGCCCTCGCCTCCCTGCCCACCGTGGCCCCGGGCTGGCTCCGGCCTCGGCTCTGCTCTGCCTGTGCTGCTTCAGGGGTGGCTGGCGCTGCTGTGGCACTGCCCTGCCCTGCCCCAGGGCTCTGTCAGCCTGCAGGGCTGGGCACAGCCTCTGTGGGTGCTGGGCTGCTGCTGGATGTGTCTCCACCAGCCCAGAAGTTTCTGCCCTGGGCTGGGCTCTCCCTGCTGGGCAGGTGCCCAGCTCCAGCCAGGGGGCACGAACGCTCCTGCTCTCCCCAGAGCTTCCACAAGTGATCCCACCATGGCCAGGCTCAGCCCCTCACCTGCTGCCTTGCCAGGTCCATCCCAGCCTCCAGCCCTGCCTTCTCTTGCTGCTCCCAGGACCCCAGTGCTGCCAGCTGGGGCCAGGCCAGGGAGCTGCTGGCAGCTGGCCGTGCCCACTGTGCCCGGCCACGCTTGCTGGCCGAGCTGCAGTCCGAGGGCTCTGGGGTCAGGCAGGGCTTTGCCTCCTGCATCCTGGGCCCTGGGCCAGGCTGCCAGCAGGGCCTGGACACAGTGGGCAGTAGCACGTGCCTGCAGCCGTGACCCTGCTGTCCCTCTCTGCCTGTGGAGAGCAGTCCCCTGCTCCTGCCAAGGCAGTGCCATGGCCATGAAGATGGTGGTGCCCTACTTAGGTTTGGGCCCCATTCAGAGTCCTCTGGTCACAAGAACATCAACCTGGGGGTGGGCTAGGCGGCCTGGGCACCAGGTTTGGCTGGGATGAAGGCTCCAGCCCCACGCAGGAGCTGTGGCCAGGCTGTGCTGGTGGCACCCTGGGCAGGCACTGCTGCCAAAGTCACTGCAGGAGGCTGGATCTGGCTGCATCCCCCAGCCCAGGAAGGGATGCACAGACAGGTCTGTCCCTCCCCGCAGCCTCATCACTTCTGGGCACTGGAGGAGTAACAGCAGTGCCTGCTGTATTCTCCATGAGTGCCGTGCTCCTGCACCCATCTCTGGGGAGTGCAGCTCCTGAGTGCAGCTCCTGGGAGTGCAGCTCTGGGAGTGCAGCTCCTGGGAGTGCAGCTCTGGGAGTGCAGCTCCTGGGAGTGCAGCTCTCAAGAGTGCAGCTCCTGGGAGTGCAGCTCTGGGAGTGCAGCTCTGGGAGTGCAGCTCCTGGGAGTGCAGCTCCGGGAGTGCAGCTCCGGGAGTGCAGCTCTCAAGAGTGCAGCTCCTGCGAGTGCAGCTCCTGGGAGTGCAGCTCCTGGGAGTGCAGCTCCTGCGAGTGCAGCTCTCAAGAGTGCAGCTCCTGGGAGTGCTGCCATGGAGGCAGCCGTGCTCTGGTGTGCTGGCCTGGAGTCAGTGCCTGCCTCCCCCCCTGCCCAGTGCTGGTGTGGCCCGTGAGCTGGTGGGGCTGCTCTGCCATCATGGGGTGTGTGGGGTGTCTCGGGGCGGGGGGACAGACCCCCAGATCCTGGGGCTGGTCGGGGGTGCCAGATGGAGCCAGTGGAGCAGCAGGTGTTGCTGCTGGGAGTGCAGCAGCTCTGTGGGGCTGCAGAGCCTGGGCTGGCCCTGCCGGGGAGCTTCATGGCATGGTGTGGGGACAGGGAGCTGCACCCTTGTCCATGAGGAACCGCTGACCAAGTCCCTGGGGCAGGGCTGGTACCGAGCTGCTCGTGGCTGGTACCACAACCCGGGCTGTGGGGACAGGGGCTGCACCCGTCAGGCTGAGGGTTTGCTGGGCTCAGGGCTTCCCAGGACGGAGCAGAGCGGCAGCAGGGCTGGAGACCTGCCAGGGAACCGTCCCAGGGGGAGAGGGGAGAGGGAGCAGGAGCCGCCGGGGCCGGGGGAGCAGCTGGAGGGGGCAGCACTGGGCCAGCGGAGTTGCGTCGAAGGGGTCAGGGGTGTAGGATGGAGCAGGAGCTGCCAGAGACCCAGCCGGGCAGCACCCCACCGGGGACACTGATCTGGAAACAGGGCCAGGAGCTGTGCCAGCAGCCAGCTGTGGCAAGGGGCTGGGATGGCTGGGGCAGTGGGGAGCACGTCCTGCCCATCCCGGCTGGTGGGGGAGGCAGGCAGGGAGCTGCTCTCCAGGGAGGGGATCACAGTCGGCAGAGCCTGCCCGGTGTCCAGGGAGAGATTTGGGGGTGTTGTGGGAAAGGCTGCGGTGGAGATCAGGGGCAGCAGCTGGGCAGGCTCTGCTCTGAGAGCACTGAGGAGCCTGGGGACGGGTCAGCCCCGTGTCTGGGTCACGGGGAGGAGGGGCAGCCGGGCACGTTTAGACCGGAGATGCTGCAGTGAGAGCCCTGAGGCACTTGGCAGAGAGGGAGCCTGTGCCGTGGGGTTTGGTGCAGGCCGTGGGGAGCTGCAGCTGGGACAGAGCCACCAGGGCTGAACAGGCTCAGGCATCCTGGGGCAGGGGGCCCAGCTGTGGGCAGGTCACACGGGGTCTGGCCTGCCTCAACGGGCCGTGCTGGTTGCAGGGGCCCTCATGGGAGCTGGGGATGTGATTGCACAGCAGCTGGTGGAGCAGCGGGGGCTGCACGGGCACCACTGCCCCCGCACCCTGAAAATGATGGCCATTGGCTTCTGCTTTGTGGTGAGTGGGGATGGGATAACGGGATAATGGGATAATGGGATGGGATAATGGGATGGGATGGGATAATGGGATGGGATGGGATAATGGGATGGCTCCTTCAGCAGGGTGGGACTGTGACTTGGGCCATCCTGGTGCCACCTCCAGCAGCCATGGGCAGGGCCAGTTGCATGGAGCAGGAGCAGCATAGGACAAACTTGTCTTTGTGGTCCAGAGCTGGAGCAGGGCCATGTAACCTGCCCTGGAGCTCCCCAGCCCTGACCCCTGTGACCAGTGAGGGCAGATGCTGCTCCTCACCCCCTGGCTCCTGCAGGGCCCTGTTGTGGGCAGCTGGTACAGGATCCTGGACTGGCTCATCCCAGGGAACACAAAAGTTGTGGCTGTGAAGAAGGTGATCCTGGACCAGGTTGGTGTGACGTGGGTGAGGGTGTTGTGTGGGGCTGGGGCAGCGAGGACAGGACAGTCCCTGTGGCAGGTTTCCAGCCTGCCCTGAGAGCCCAGTGCCTGAGCTGGGCCCAGGCTCACTGCACAGGGCTGGGTGGGCATTATGGCAGAGGCTGCCCGTGGCCAGCCTGGCTCCAAGCAGCACAGGCTCCTCTCTCGCAGGGGGGATTCGCTCCGTGCTTCCTTGGCTGCTTCCTGGCTGTCACAGGGGCCACCAACGGGCTGTCGGTGCAGGAGAACTGGTCCAAGATCCAGCAGGTATGGTGTGCTGCTGCTGCCCTGGGCAGCTCTGGGGCCCTGGCAGCTCCTCCCTGTGCTGGCCCTGACGGCTGCTCCCGTTTGTGTCCGTGCCCAGGCCTGGGACCCAGGGCCCTGGGCGTGTTGGGTGCCCGGTGCTGCCAGCCCAGTACTGGTGCCAGGGCCAGTTCCTCTGGCACAGGTGCCCTGTGGGCGAGTACTGGGGTCCCACCTGGGCCAGACATGGGTGCCATGGGCGTGCTGTCCAGCCCTGCTGCTGGCTGGGTCTCCGGAGCAATTACTGAGATGACTCCCATTAACAGTAATTGCTGGAAACCCGTGTGGACACTGAGTCAGCGTGTCCAGCGTGAGTCACTGGGGAGTGGGTGCCCACCTGCCACAGGATGAGGCACGCTGGGGTGGTCGTGTGGCTGCCAGGAGAGGCAACACCAGCCTCTCTCACTGCTGCTGCCTGCAGTGCCTGTGAATGGCCCCAGCCTGGCTGGAGCTCTGCCTGAGTGCCAGCACCCAGGGTTCATTCTTCTGCCTGGGGGCACCCAGTCACCAGCCTGCTACACCTGGACTGCCAGCACGTGCCCCTCACCCTGCCCCAGAGTGCAGGAAGGAGATCCTGGGGCAGGATCACGTCACCTCTGCTTCCCTCAGGCTCTGTGCAAGACACAGCCGGGGCATGGGGTGCTCCGAGGCACCCTAAGGGCACGCGTGAACACATCGTGGGCACGGCCAGCACTCCGAGCACGCCATCCACCTTCCCCTGCTGCATCCTGACCAGCTCGTGCCATGGACCTTGCCTTGCCTTCCCCAGGGAGCCCTGCCGTGGCTGGTGATTCGTGCGGGCTGCGGCTCCCGGAGCCCTGGCCTGGAAGGGGGTGATGGGCTGGGCTGGCAGCAGCGCTGGCAGCACCTTCCCCCCTGGCTTGGGGCGCATCCGCCTCTCCCCACGCAGAGGAAGCGTCAGCAGAGCATCCATCACCCCGTCCTGGGCTGCTGGCCAGCGCCACGAGGAGCCCGGCCTCCCGGCTGAGTCACGGCCAGGCTGCGTGGGGACTCGTCCTGCTGCCACGGGACAGGGATGTGACACGGCCCTGGCTGGGCCCGAGGACACGGCAGCTCCTCGGGCTCCCAGAGCAGCGGGCCCTGCTCAGCGCCCTTCTCCATTTCGTGGCACCCAGGAGGGGTCTGGGGTGCCCTGAGCTGGCAAAGGGCTCGCAGCCCACACTGGGGGACAAGCCGTGTGCCTGGCTATGGCACAAAGT
This sequence comes from Onychostruthus taczanowskii, assembly GCF_017590055.1. Classification (NCBI taxonomy): domain Eukaryota; kingdom Metazoa; phylum Chordata; class Aves; order Passeriformes; family Passeridae; genus Onychostruthus; species Onychostruthus taczanowskii. Next base: position 28,080 of record NW_024499540.1, read on the forward strand.
GGGGATGGTTCTGGTCACCCTCTCCATGCCTCCCTCATGGCTGTGGGAGGGCATGGCCAGGGCTGCAGGGGCTCTGTGCCCAGCAGTGCGGAGCTGGGACCCCTGGCAAGGATGGGGGCTCTGAGTGCTCACACCTCCTTTTTCTTCCAGGACTACATGGACGCCCTGATGACCAATTACTGTGTGAGTGCTGGCACATCTGTGTCCCTGTCCCCTCCTCCGTGGGGCTGCCGTGGCTCTGTGGGACACCCTGAGTGCCAGGCAGGGTGGGGTGTGGGGAGGGGACCCTGGCAGGCTCCTCACTGCTGCTCCCCTTCTCTGCCCAGATCTGGCCACCCGTGCAGATTGCGAACTTCTACTTCGTGCCTCTGCAGCACAGGTAGTGTTGTGGCCCTGGCGCCCACTCCCTGCCCCCTGAGCTGGCAGCTGCAGACCCTGTCCCCTCTGTCCCCTCTGTCCCCAGGCTGGCTGTTGTCCAGTGTGTTGCCATCGTCTGGAACTGCTACCTGTCCTGGAAGGCGAATCGGATGTGAGGCAGAAGCCGCGTCCCGTGCCCGTGCCCAGCCCGTGCCCAGCCTGTGCTCTGAGCTGGCAGTGGCACGCGTGGCGTGGGCAGGCTGGGACACACAGGGGCCTGCAGCAGCCACCCTGCTCTTCTCTCAGCCACCAGCCCCTGTGGCCACAGCCCCGCTGCCCCAGGACGGTGCCAGGACAGCCTGGATCTGCTCTGACCGTGCTGTGCAGCAGCTCTGCCCACGATGCACTTCTCTGTCCATGCTCAGCCATTTCCGAGCCCTGCACACAGGGTGCTCCTGCCCCGAGTGGAGCTCTGACCTTCCCCATGGCACATCCCCAGGGAAAAGAGGAGTGGGAACGGAGCAGGGCACAGAGCTGGGGTCGCTGCAGGCTGGGGATGCTCCTGCTGAAAGCAGGGTTTGCTGTGGCTCTGCTGTGGACAGTCACAGCAGCAATAAACAGTGCTCTTCGCTGCTGGTTCCCATGGCCCTGGGGCTTGTGGCCCAGCATGCCCCCAGCCCCTGAAAGTCCTGTTCCAGTGCAATTGTTCTGTTCTGGATCAACAGGTCCACTCTGCCTCATCTCAAGGCACCGAGCATGGGGCAGGGACTGCAGCCTGCTGGGGTGGTCTGCCCCAGGGGCTAGAGAGGGGAGGGGACTCTGACAGAGGGTGGAAGGTGGTTTAGGGGGTCATCAGGGCCTACTGAAGCTGTTCCATGGGCTGTGATGGTGCCTTCTCAGCTGCAGAGCACTGAAATGAGGTCGATGGAGCCACAGTCCTGATGCTGGGTGCAGAGTCCCCCCAGAGTCAGGGCTGGCTTGATGCAGGGCTGTGCATCTGGGGAGGGTTCAGGAAGGCTTGGGGTAGGGCTGGGGCTGGGGCTGGGCCAGGGCCACAATCCACCTGTGCCATGTCCAACACAAGCCTGCCTGTCATGCCAGAGAGAAGCCCCAGGGAGGTGCCGCTGCTTGCACTGCTGCCCCTGGTGATGTGTCCATGCCCTGGGGCTGTGTCCATGCCCTGGGGATGTGTGTCCATGCCCTGGAGATGTGTGTCCATGCTGCACTGCTGCCCCTGGTGATGTATCCATGTCCTGGGGATGTGTGTCCATGCCCTGGGGATGTGTCCATGCCCTGGGCCTGTGTGTCCATCTCTGGGGATCTGTCCATCCCCTTGGGCTGTGTGTCCATGCCCTGGGGATGTGTGTCCATGCCCTGGGGATCTGTCCATCCCCTTGGGCTGTGTCCATCCCCTGGGGATGTGTGTCCATGCCCTGGGGCTGTGTCCATGCCCTGGGGCTGTGTGTCCATGCCCTGGGGATGTGTGTCCATGCCCTGGGGATCTGTCCATCCCCTTGGGCTGTGTCCATCCCCTGGGGATGTGTGTCCATGCTCTGGGGATGTGTCCATGCCTTGGGGATGTGTCCATGCCTCCTGGGGCTGTGTCCATGCCCTGGGGATGTGTGTCCATGCCCTGGAGATGTGTGTCCATGCTCTGGGGCTGTGTGTCCATGCTCTGGGGATGTGTGTCCATCCCCTGGGGATGTGTGTCCATGCTCTGGGGATGTGTCCATGCCTTGGGGATGTGTCCATGCCCTGGGGCTGTGTGTCCATGCCCTGGGGATGTGTGTCCATGCCCTGGGGATCTGTCCATCCCCTTGGGCTGTGTGTCCATGCCCTGGGGCTGTGTCCATCCCCTTGGGATGTGTGTCCATCCCCTGGGGCTGTGTCCATTCCCTTGGGCTGTGTGTCCATGCCCTGGGGCTGTGTCCATGCCCTGGGGATGTGTGGGATGTGTGTCCATGCTCACCCTAGGGTGGCAGTGAGCACACACAGTGTCCCACACACACGGTGTCCAGCTCTCACAGTGTCCCTGCCCAGCACATCCCAACCAGGAGCTCCAAGTGGAGCTGGTGGCACCGAGTGGCTCCTCTCAGCTCTGTGGAGCCCTGAGCCCCTCACCTGCGCTCCTGCAGCCCCACACAGCTGGGCAGAGCCATCCCCACGCTGCAGCACCACCTGGGCTCTGCCAGCGTGGCCTTCATGGAGGGCATTCACCATCCTCATCCTCCCCAGGGTCCGGCTCTGCGCTGACCCCAGCTTTGGGGCTGCTCCAGCCGGGTGCATACAACCTGGAACAGGGGAGGCAAATCCTGCACAGGCCTGAGGGGAGAGGCAGGGGAAGGGAGGGGGTGCAGCTGCAGCCCTCTTCCCCCCAGCACAGCACTGGGGCTCGGCGACGGCACCGTGCACGGGTGGCAGCAGTACCTGGGGGCCTCGGGCTCTGCGTGGGGCTCCAGCTCTCCACAGGCAGCAGGGTGGGTGCTGCGCGTGGCAGGAATTTGCAGCTCTGAGGTGCTGAGCTCTTGCAGCTCCCTCTGGGGGTGCAGGAGGCTCTGTGTCAGCCGTGCGAGAGCTGCGGGCACGGCCAGAGCCACGTGGAACGAGCCACTTGTCCCCAGCAGCAGGCGCCCCGGCGTGGGGCTGCCAGGGCTCGGGGGGTGAGCCCAGCCCCTGCTGCGGGCTCTGCCCCGCCGCTGCAGGGAGCGGTGCCAGGTGCCAGCCTTCGTGCCGGATCACGTCACGGGGGCACGACACCGAGTGCTGCTGCTGCGGGCAGGGCCGTGCCCCCCGGCCCTGTGCCCCCCGGGGTGGGACACGCCGAGCGAGGGCCGGGCTGCGCCTCTGTGCCCGCTCTGTGCCCGCTCTGAGCCTCTGTGCCCGCTCTGTGCCCGCTCTGAGCCTCTGTGCCCGCTCTGTGCCCGCTCTGAGCCTCTGTGCCCGCTCTGTGCCCGCTCTGAGCCTCTGTGCCCGCTCTGTGCCCGCTCTGTGCCCGCTCTGTGCCTGCTCTGAGCCTCTGTGCCCGCTCTGTGCCCGGATCGGTGCCCGCTCTGTGCCTGCTCTGTGCTCGCTCTGTGCCCGGCTCTGTGCCCGCTCTGTGCCCGCTCTGAGCCTCTGTGCCCGCTCTGTGCCCGCTCTGAGCCTCTGTGCCCGCTCTGTGCCCG
>NW_024499540.1:32315-68916 GCF_017590055.1 Onychostruthus taczanowskii
GATGTGTGTCCATGCCCTGGGGCTGTGTCCATGCCCTGGGCCTGTGTCCATCCCCTTGGGCTGTGTGTCCATGCCCTGGGGATGTGTGTCCATGCCCTGGGGATCTGTCCATCCCCTTGGGCTGTGTGTCCATGCCCTGGGGATGTGTGTCCATGCCCTGGGGATGTGTGTCCATGCCCTGGGGATCTGTCCATCCCCTTGGGCTGTGTGTCCATGCCCTGGGGATGTGTGTCCATGCCCTGGGGATCTGTCCATCCCCTTGGGCTGTGTCCATCCCTTTGGGATGTGTGTCCATCTCCTGGGGCTGTGTCCATGCCCTGGGGATGTGTGGGATGTGTGTCCATGCTCACCCTAGGGTGGCAGTGAGCACACACAGTGTCCCACACACACGGTGTCCAGCTCTCACAGTGTCCCTGCCCAGCACATCCCAGCCAGGAGCTCCAAGTGGAGCTGGTGGCACCGAGTGGCTCCTCTCAGCTCTGTGGAGCCCTGAGCCCCTCACCTGCGCTCCTGCAGCCCCACACAGCTGGGCAGAGCCATCCCCACGCTGCAGCACCACCTGGGCTCTGCCAGCGTGGCCTTCATGGAGGGCATTCACCATCCTCATCCTCCCCAGGGTCCGGCTCTGCGCTGACCCCAGCTTTGGGGCTGCTCCAGCCGGGTGCATACAACCTGGAACAGGGGAGGCAAATCCTGCACAGGCCTGAGGGGAGAGGCAGGGGAAGGGAGGGGGTGCAGCTGCAGCCCTCTTCCCCCCAGCACAGCACTGGGGCTCGGCGACGGCACCGTGCACGGGTGGCAGCAGTACCTGGGGGCCTCGGGCTCTGCGTGGGGCTCCAGCTCTCCACAGGCAGCAGGGTGGGTGCTGCGCGTGGCAGGAATTTGCAGCTCTGAGGTGCTGAGCTCTTGCAGCTCCCTCTGGGGGTGCAGGAGGCTCTGTGTCAGCCGTGCGAGAGCTGCGGGCACGGCCAGAGCCACGTGGAACGAGCCACTTGTCCCCAGCAGCAGGCGCCCCAGCGTGGGGCTGCCAGGGCTCGGGGGGTGAGCCCAGCCCCTGCTGCGGGCTCTGCCCCGCCGCTGCAGGGAGCGGTGCCAGGTGCCAGCCTTCGTGCCGGATCACGTCACGGGGGCACGACACCGAGTGCTGCTGCTGCGGGCAGGGCCGTGCCCCCCGGCCCTGTGCCCCCCGGGGTGGGACACGCCGAGCGAGGGCCGGGCTGCGCCTCTGTGCCCGCTCTGTGCCCGCTCTGAGCCTCTGTGCCCGCTCTGTGCCCGCTCTGAGCCTCTGTGCCCGCTCTGTGCCCGCTCTGAGCCTCTGTGCCCGCTCTGTGCCCGCTCTGAGCCTCTGTGCCCGCTCTGTGCCCGCTCTGAGCCCCTGTGCCCGCTCTGTGCCCGGCTCTGTGCCCCGCTCTGTGCCCGCTCTGTGCCTGCTCTGAGCCTCTGTGCCCACTCTGTGCCCGGCTCTGTGCCCCGCTCTGAGCCTCTGTGCCCGGCTCTGAGCCTCTGTGCCTGCTCTGTGCCCGCTCTGTGCCTGCTCTGTGCCCGGCTCTGAGCCTCTGTGCCCGCTCTGTGCCCGCTCTGAGCCTCTGTGCCCCGCTCTGTGCCCCTCCGATCCGGCCCGGCAGCATCGGGGCTGGGTGACAGCTCAACCGCACTTGGGGGGCATGCAGGACACTCTGGGGGCTGCAGGGCACTCGGGGGGCGTGCAGGGCACTTGGGGGGCTGCTGGCAGCGTGCAGGGCACTCCGGGGGCATACAGGGCACCCGGGGGGCTGCAGGGCACTTGGGGGGCATACAGGGCACTAGGGGAGCTTGCGGGGCACTCTGGGGGCTGCAGGGCACTCTGGGGGCTGCAGGGCACTCGGGGGGCTGCAGGGCACTCGGGGGGCTGCAGGGCACTCGGGGGGCTGCCCGCAGCGGTGTGGAGCGCTCGGGGGGAATGCCAGCAGTGTGGTGCACTCGGGGGGGCTGCCAACAGTAGTGTGGAGCCCCAGCAGCCACCTCACCGTTTGGCAGCGGTGCCGGTGCCCCGACGGAACACCCTGCATCCAGCACGGCGCTGCCAGCTCCGGTGCCTTCGTTCTATGACTCACAGGACTTGGCCGGTGCTGCCGCTGCGCTCGGGGCGTCTGCGGCCTCGGCCCCGCGCTGTGACCTCGGCACCGCCCGCTCTGCCCGGGACACCGAGCCACAGCCGGGCCGGGGTGTCCCCCGTGACCGCCCTGTCCCGGAGCTGCCGGTGCTCCCGGTGTCCCCACGTCCGCCCAGGGGTCCCCCCGCCGCCCCGGTCCCTGCTTGGTCGCCGCGAGGGCTCCACGCCGAGAAGCCGCGGCTCAGCCCGGTGCAGCTCACGGAGGGCTCACCGGGAGCTCCCCTGCATGGCTCACCGGCCCCGGTGCCCCAGCGCGTCCCGGCCGTTCAGCACCGCGGACAGCGGCGGAGAATGAGGCTGGAGATGCGGCAGAGCCGGGAGAGGGACCGGGGAAACCGGGGGACCGGGGAAACGAGGGTTAGCACGGCCCAAGGCACCTGCTCTCAGCGGCCCCGGCCCCGCCGTGCCTCTTTGGTGGGCGTCAGACAAGAACCGGAGCGGTGGCTCCGGAGCCCGGCGAGAGCGAGCTCTGCCGCTCCCCCCTTTCCTCAACCCCGTCCCGCCGCCGGGTGCCCGCTCCCCGCCGCTCCGGTGCCCCCCTGTCCCCCGCCCCCGCCGCCCGGTGCGTGCCCGGCGCTGACGTCAGCCCGGGCTCCCGGGCCGATATAACCCCGGGCCGCGCCGCCGGCGCTGCTCCCGCGGGACGGATCGCGCTCGCTGCGCCGCCAGCACCGGCAGGAACAGGGCACGGGCACAGCGCACCGGGTACGGGACGGGGCTTGGGAACCGGGCAGGGGCAGCACCGGGGCCGGGGCGCGCAGAGGGGACGGAACGGGTTGGAACGGGGCGGAACGGGGATGCCGCGCGCGGGACGGTCCCCGCGCCTCCGGGGCCGCGGTTCCCGTCGGGCCCCCGCCGCCGCCCCGGTGTGTGCTGAGCCCCTGCCCCGCAGGTGCGGAGCCACCGAGGATGCGGCGGGCGCTGCTCACCCTCCTGCTGCTGCTCGCCCGCCCGCCGCCCGCCGCCGCCCGCCCCGCCACCACCGACGGCTCCATCCTGGCGGCCGGCACCGGGGACCAGGACCAGCCGCTCTGGCCGCCGCTGGCGCCGCCGCCGCCGGGGCCGTGGCGAGGGCGGCGGGACGAGCCGCCGCTCTCCATCGACCTCACGTTCCACCTCCTGCGGCACCTCCTGCTGCTCGTGAGCGAGTGCGGGGTGGGGGCAGCTGGGGCTGTGCAGGACCAGGGACTGGGCAAACCGGGAACGTGCTCACTGGGAATGGGGAAGGGGGGAATAGGCTCAGTGGGAATGGGGAGAGGGAGTAGGGTCACCAGGAACTGGGAATGGGCTCATCAGGAATGAAGAAGGGGCTCGCCAGGGATGGTGATACAACTCACTGGGAGTGGTGGAATGGGTTCACCAGGACGGGACAAACAGACTCACTGGGAATAGGGAAAGGCACACAGGAAGGGGACTAAGGGCTCAGGAGTAGGAGGCAGGGTGAGCTGGGCCAGGGCTGGGTAGGAGCAGCTGGGCCAGCAGCACAAACCCCGCAGCAGTGGGAGCAGGGCTGTGTGTGTTCTGGGTCAGGAGGTTCACACCAGGTTCTGCAGGGGGGGAGATGCTCACAGCCCCCCGGTGTGGGAGGAACAGGAAGCAAACGGGGCAGAGGGATGGGAACAATGGGAGCCAGGCACAGGGGGCTGCACCCCCTGCCCACGGGAAGCAGTCCCTCCCCAGGATGGTGGGCGAGGCTGGGAGCTGCGGGAGGGACAGACACAGGCCCTTTGTGGGAGGATTTGGCCATACCCAGGTGGGAGCTCCAGGAGTGGGGGAACCCCCCCGTGGGACACTCGGGGCTGCTGAGTGGTTCAGGGCTGGAGTGGTGGGCGGGGAGGGGGCACTGTGGTGGGCTGTGTTTCTTGGCCCTCAACCAAGAGGACAGGGATGAAGCCTTCTGAGGCAGCTGGGGGAGGTTCAGGCTCCTGGAGGGTGGTCCTGGTCCTCACCGGGGCCTCCAGCTTGGCCTGTGGCCGTGGATGGGGCTGGATGTCCCTTCCCAGCTAAACCAGCCAGAAATTCCTAGATAACATCCCAACACCTGCTGGAAGGGAGCAGGGCAGGGCTGTTCTGACGGTGTGCCTGGAAGGGCTGCGTGGGGATGTGGCAGCAGTGGGGTCAGTGCTCGGGGTGCAGGCAGCACAGGGTGGGCAGCCCTCCCACTTCACAGCAGCTGCTTTCAGAGTCCCCGTGGCTCTGGCAGGAGGCTGCCCCAAGGGACAGAGGAGTTGGGGAGCACAGCCTTTGGGAACAAGCTCGAGGCTGGAGATTCCCCCCTCCAGGCCCTGCTGCAGCTGCTCCTGCTGTGGCCACTGGGATTCGAGTGGGGAAATTCCCCAGAACATCCGTACCCTGGAGCTGGAAGGCCGTGCTGGCGAGAAGGATTGCAGTGGGACAATCCCTCCCAGGAGACGTTTACACCAGGCTGGACACTGGCTTGGACAGCCTGCTTCAGCCAGCCCCGAGAGTAGGGCTGGGGCTGGTGGGGACCTGGGGGCCTCCTGCCCCTCACGCAGCCGTGGGTGCCTTCCCAGCTGGAGGGACACAACCCCTCTGGGCAGCCCATTCCAGGCACCCTGTGTGATCAACCTCGCTGCAAAAATGCCCCAAACCTTTGGAGGCCACTTCATGCCTGTAGCTGCTGCTCCTGTCACTGGGCTCCACTGGGGAGATCCTGGCTCCCTCCTCCTTCCCTCCACCAGGCAAGTGCACACCCAGGCACCCCAAATATTCCAGTTCCTCCTCGTGCAGCAGGTGCTCCAGTCCTTTGGCACTGCTTTGGCCCTTTCCTGGACTCCAGATCTCACACCCTGCCTGCTCCAGGAAGCCCCAACCTGGCCTGGATGCTGCACCCACTGCTCTCCACGCTTCACAGAGGGGAGAGCTCCCCCTGCCCTCATCCTCCCCAGCCACGGGCTGTTCTCCACCTGGATCCACTGGGAAGGGATGTCACTGCTGCCTCCCTGTCAGTGCCACCACTGAGGGTTTTGTTGTCCCTCAGCAGCCGTAGCTGGACACTTGTGATTAGTAATTACATTGAGAACCTCATAGGCTCGGCTAATCTTCTCTAAGGAAAAGGGAAGAGCACCCCAAGAGCAGTGGGCTGGATGGATGAGAGGCACCAGGAGTGTGGTCAGCAGGACTGAGCAGGACCAGGGGAAAAGGTAATTCTGGCAACAGGAGATCACAGCCACTGACCCACTGACCACCTGCTCAGAATGGACCCCAAATCAAATGGAGAGCTGCACCTGTGGGGTGATCACAGGAGCAGGGAGGTACACCCAGCCAGGAGGAGCTGCAATCCTAATTAATATCAGAGTTCAGTAATTGGCAACCAGTGAGTGCTGGTTCTTTGCTCAAGTGCATGAAAGTGTAAAGCCCTGATGCTCAGGGAGCAGCCCTGGGGAGACCCAGAGCCCCTGGCTTTGCTCTAACTGGAATAAAACCAGAATTCCTTGCCTTGATTTTTGGGTTGTCAGTGCAATCCAGGAAGCCCACAGCTGGTTTTGATGGCCCAGATGGGAGAGCCAGGGTGCCCTGCCCCAACTGAGCACCCACTCCAGACAAAGGGGCTTGGCAGGACGAGCTGCAGCACCCCAGCCTTGTGCTCGGGCACTCTGGGTGACCAGCCCTGCCACCAGGACCACCCAATGGCACAACACCTTCTAGGGGTATTTCCTCTGTGAAGGGCTGGTTGGAATCACCAAGAAACAGGATTTTGGTTTGGGCTCTGCCTAAGCTGAAGAAAAAAATGTTTTGTTTCTACAATTTGGTGACGCACATCTTGGATTTTTGGTGCTTGCACAGGTTTTCATGCAGAGCTGGTGATGTGAAACCTGGGGTTTGGATGTGAGCCTTGGGGTAGTGTAAGAAACACTGGAAATTCCACAACTGGAAGGTTCCTCTGCTTCTGTAGAAATTCCACTTTGCTCCAGGATGAATCCTGAAGGGTTAGGGCAACCCTATGACTCAAGATGTGTTGAAAAGATACTGTAATGATTGGTTACCTCATTCTGAATTAGATGATGGTGAAAAAGGGCTGGAAAACTACAGGTCTTTAAAATATAACACAATTTTACAGTTTATGTTACTTTGTAAGAGGCAAAATGAACGGGATAAAGTCCCTGATGTAGATCTGCTTTTCACCTTAAGAAATAATTATTAAAGCAAGGAAAAAATGTGGTTTAGTAGATTCAAAAGTATCAAAATGGCATATATTCTTTGGGAAATGAAGAAAAGAGGATAAGGAGAAAGATACTTGTCATATGGAACAAGATAAAAGGGAGCAAAACCTGAAGTCCAGCTTGGCAGCTCCTCCCACAGAGGGAGGGAAGCTGGAGGGGGGCAGGGGGTCTGGCCGTGAAACCAGGGCTGTGACACGTCCCCTGCTTCCAGCAGGATCAGGGGAAGGTGGCTGGGAGCTGCCAGCCCCTGCAGGGCAGGGATGGACTGGGAGAGGAGGGGATGTGCAGGCGCTGGTCACTCAGACTTGCTGAATCAGGGGCAGCCAGCGGGGTCGTGTCACAGAAATGCTGATGGAATTAAACCAGTGTGCCTGGTGCCCACCCCTGAGCCAAACCAGGAGGGCATCCAGCCTCTCCTGGAATATTTGTCTGCCTGTGGGGAATGGAGGGCAGTTTAGAAAGGGCTTGAGAAGAAGGAGTTGGGAAAATAGGATTTGATCAAAAGGCTCATGCCATCCCAAATCTTCACAGATTTTATCCTAAGAATGACCCAAAGTGGGATCTCCTTCAGAGTGCTGGTGAGATTCGATAGAATTAAATTAGAAAATTATTTTATTGGGATTCTAGGAGGAAGTGAAGGGACTGAAACACCCTGCCATGCTGTACAGAGGGAAGAGGGAGCAAAGGAGCCTCCACTGGCTTTGGATGGGAGATTGTGTGAGGAGCCTCCCAAATGGGAGGATTCAATCCAGCAAGGGCAGGAAGCAGGATGCTGTTTGACAGGCTTTTTGTTGGGCAGCTGGCACCAGGCACTAGAAAGAAACCCCGGAACAGAGAGTGGAGGGGATGGTTATTTCTCAAGTGATGCCTCTGAGGAGAGGGAAGAAGCAGAAGAGAAGGAGAAGAGCCAAGAGAAATTGCTGACTTCCAGCAGGATCAGGGGAAGGTGGCTGGGAGCTGCCAGCCCCTGCAGGGCAGGGATGGACTGGGAGAGGAGGGGATGTGCAGGTGCTGGTCACTCAGACTTGCTGAATCAGGGGCAGCCAGCGGGGGCGTGTCACAGAAATCCTGATGGAATTAAACCAGTGTGGTTAAAGCCTGGTGCCCACCCCTGAGCCAAACCAGGAGGGCATCCAGCCTCTCCTGGAATATTTGTCTGCCCGTGGGGAATGGAGGGCAGTTTAGAAAGGGCTTGAGAAGAAGGAGTTGGGAAAATAGGATTTGATCAAAAGGCTCATGCCATCCCAAATCTTCACAGATTTCATCCTAAGAATGACCCAAAGTGGGATCTCCTTCAGAGTGCTGGTGAGATTCGATAGAATTAAATTAGAAAATTATTTTATTGGGATTCTAGGAGGAAGTGAAGGGACTGAAACGCCCTGCCACTGTACGGAGGGAAGAGGGAGCAAAGGAGCCTCCACTGGCTTTGGATGGGAGATTGTGTGAGGAGCCTCCCAAATGGGAGGATTCAATCCAGCAAGGGCAGGAAGCAGGATGCTGTTTGACAGGCTTTTTGTTGGGCAGCTGGCACCAGGCACTAGAAAGAAACCCCGGAACAGAGAGTGGAGGGGATGGTTATTTCTCAAGTGATGCCTCTGAGGAGAGGGAAGAAGCAGAAGAGAAGGAGAAGAGCCAAGAGAAATTGCTGAGCCCACTGCCAGGGCAGGCAATTCCAGGGCTGAGGGTGGGCATGGACACCCTCCCAAAAGCAGGAAGGGCACTGGGAAAGGAGCGTCCCTGACTCACAGACAGACAGAAGGAAAAATCAGAGGATGCAGAAATTGGGCTGGACCGAAGGGGAGCAGAGGCTTCTCCTATTTCCCTGGCCAATCCTTTGATTCCAGTTAAACTGGGGAATGAAACAATGGATTCTCTAGAGGACCATGGAGCAGTTCCTTCTGTGGTTACTGTGAAGAAGCTTTCAGCAAACACAGGGAGGAGATTCCTCAGGAGAGGTAATCCCTCAGACCCTTTCACTTCCCAGGGAATTCAGAGTGATCCCACCACCCTCTCTGCATGCCAGATGTCCCTTGGCATCGCTGGGGAGGGATTTGCTGCCCCAGCTGTGCAGGGCTTTGCTGGCAGGATGGAGATGGGGTCAGTGCCATGAAGGCACTGGAAAACCATCCTCTGCTTCCGGAAAACCAGACTGGGCTCTCACTTGGGCCCTGGCAGCTCCCTCCAGCTGAGGAGAGGAAATAGACATTTATAAAAACTCAAAACATGCCTTTGGCACGGCCCATGCTCATGGAACAGTTTGGGAACAGCAAGGAGGAACTCCCTCACAGGGGAGCTCAGAAAAGTATGTAGCTTGAATTCCAAAGACATGGAAATAAAAAGTTCTTCAGTCAAAGAACGTCACAATAATGCACAGCAAAGCCCCCCAGAAAAAGAATCCAAATATCGAAAAGGGAAATGGAAGAGCAGATCCAGCAGTGGAAGAAGCTGCATTGAGGAAACCAAATTGTGAAGGAGCTTTGGTTCCACAAACCTGTGTAGATTCACCTCCAACAAATTATACCAAAGGAGAGAAACAATGAGGGGAACAGCTTTACTGTACTAAAGATAAAGAAGGGTGGTGGAAAACGCCTGGAAAGCAGCTCTTGGAGATAATGGAAGTCCAGCTGAAAAGGCTGCATCAAGAGACACACACAGGAGCAGATGCATCACTGCTGTAAACAAAAAATGTTTTGGATGCAAGATGCAAAGTTTTGCAGGTAATGTGGTTAAAAATTTATCCTTTGCTATGTTAATCATCTAAAACCAAGAAAGAAAATACAGGGAGGAAGCACAAAGAAAGGAATAACCCCCGAGAAACGTTGGCAAATGGATTTTACAGGATCACCCAGCTGTAATTAACGCAAACATTTATTGGCATTCATCAGCCACTTTTCTGGTTGGCTGGTGTGGCCAAACATTTCATATTCCTGAAGAAAAGGCCTTGGGGGCCCAAGTCTGTCTGTTAGATAGATCAGGCTTGAGCTGCACCAAGGGAAATTCAGGCTGGATAGCAGGAAAAAGGTTTTTCCAGAAAGGTGATAAAGTTCTGGAATGTTCTGCCCAGGGAGGTGGTGCAGTCACCATCCCTGGGGGTGTTTAACAAAGCCTGGATGTGGCACTGGGGGCCAGGGTTGAGTTGAGCTGTTGGGGCTGGGTTGGACTCAAGGGTTTGGAGGTCTCTTCCAACCCAGTGATTCTGAGAATTCTGAGAATTTGGGAATTTTGGGAGTTCCCAGGAACCGGGGAGGTGGTGGAGCCACCATCCCTGGATGTGTTTAGGAGAAGACTGGATGTGGCACTGGGTGCCAGGGATGAGCCCTGTTGGGGCTGGGTTGGACTCCATGATCCTGGAGGTCTCTTCCAACCTGGGGATTGTGTGAATTCTGGGAATTGTGTGAAATCTGTTAAATCTGCTACAGAACCCGGAACCCAAAGCAGAAAGGTCAGGGGACGTGGACAGTGCAGGCTGGGCTTGGAATGCAGGATCCACCCTTGAGCACCTGCAGGACCCTCTGGAAGGAGCTGGTGGCAAACCAAACTCTGCGTGGGTGGGAGCAGCTGTGTGCCAGGGGGGACCTGCAGGGCAGGAACGCAGCGCTGGCTCAGCAGCAGGCAGGGGAGGCAGAGCCTGACCCCCGAGGCTCAGAGCTGGGGGCACTGGCAGCGCCCTGGGGCAGTAAATGCAAAGGGATGGGCTGGCCCAAGGTGAGCTGTGGGAGTGCTCCGTGCCTCTGGAGCTGCTTGGAGGGACAGAGGGGGCTGCGAGCCCCTGGGGATCCCCAGGAAACAGGGACAAGTGTCCTGGGCTCCGAGGAATGTTTGTGTTCTGTTTTCCATCCCACAGAGCTGGGGCAGTTATCATCTGTTCATTGGGCATTTTATTTATCTCTCCCACAGCCAACCCTCCCTCAGGAGATCTCTGCTGTTCATGGGCCATTAATTATTAATTATCTTCTGTTCAGGGCCAGTGAGTGTCACTGATAAAATTCCGTCATCCCACTGGGAGATGCTCTATTTTATTTTTATTTTTCCCTATGAAAGAACTGTTATTCCTGCTCCCATATCTTTGCCTGAGAGCCCCATAATTTGAAAATTACAGTAATTCAGAGGGAGGGGGTTTGCAGTTTCCATTTCAGGGAGGCTCCTGCCTTCCCTTAGCAGGCACCTGGCTTTTCAAACCAAGACAAGAACACAGAAATGGTTAGAGGGTGTGCAGCCGCCTCAGAAAGCGTCAGTGATGCAGTGCAAGCTCCTCCATCCAAAGAAACACAGTGAATACTGGAAGTGGCCTGGCTGACAAAGGGAAAAGTGGCACATTCAGATCCTGAAAACAGCCCTGAAGGACGGTGGATTGCACCCAGCAAACAGGTGACAATTCCCCAAGGCCTTTTGGGGAAAATGGGAGAGGAGAAACGCAGGGGAGCTCACCAGGAAATGAAGCCTCTGGCACGAGCACTGAAGTTTTGAGAGTAAAAATAATTTTTCAAGTTTTGAGCATAAAAATAGCAGGTATAATAATAAAAAGCATCATTAAAAAGGGCCTTTAGACCTGTTTAAAGAGCAATACACATAAAATCAGACAGCCACACCCAGGACTTTAGGAAAGGCAGCTGTGACTGAGTCTTGTGCTTCCTTATTAACTTATATTAATGATTAATATTGCACTAGCCAGCATCTCAGTTTTGGGAGCAGGGATTGTGTGTCAGAACAAAGAATGATGAGAGAAGTACCTTATGACCCCACCACATATTTTAAACACTTTCAAGGAGAAAAGATTCAGCAGAAGATCTGGAGCCACACCAAAATAAGTCCCCAGAAATCATTAGCATTCATTGTATTCAGGAAATGTGGTGAATGTGCATTAGCTGCAGGAATATAACCTGGTCTGTTAGGTGACTGGGCATGCTTGATTTGAGGAGAATTCCCCACGTATCCAGCACTCCTAATAAAGCAGTGTTACCTTCCCAGCCGAGGAAATGGGTTGGAGAGTTTACTCCCCAATTTTCCGTGGCACCAGGGCTCTCCCCTGCCGCACCAACCGGAGCAGAGAAGTGATTGGGGTTTCCTAAAAGGAACAATTCCCAGACTGGGGGTCCCAGAAGGAATTTCTGCAGATGGTGAGCCCTATTTTATAGCAGAAACGGTGCAGGAAATGCCCAAATTTTGACAGTCTGTTTGGGACCCGCAGCCCTCGTGGATGCCAGGGAAGGCAGGAGGATGAGCCAGAGAGGAAAATGCCCAGGTTACAGCACAAGGCTGCCGTGGAGCTCTGCTGTGGCTCCCACAGGAGCGTGCCAGGGCAGGAATGAGCACTCTGGACACACCACCTGGAAGGAAATCCTCCTACCCACACGCAGATCAGGCCACAAATAAATAATCCAGGTCTCTGCCTGCCTTCATCCCCACCCTGCTGGGCTACACCAGTATCACTGCCTTGCCTTGCCTGGCTCCTGCTGCTGAGCCAAAGAGCAGGGAAATAAATGAATGGGGCAGGAGATCTTTCTCCTTTTTAATGCCTTTATTAGAAAGAATCAGCTCAGGTGGGGAAAAACCGACAGGTCGTGCCCACGCTGCTGCTCGGAGGAGGATGATGATGATGATGATGATGATGCAGCTGTGTCTGCAGGCAGAGCTGGGGATTCCGTCCTCACGGGAGATCAGGAGATTCTGCTTTTTTGGTTTAACATTTTGGGTCCTCTCCCTGGTTAACATCTTTTCAGGTTAGGGTGAGAAGTACAAGGGATCTTAGCAGGTACTGGATTAAGTTCCTCGTTCTTAGACATCACCTAGGTCCCCTAATTCCTTGTTGGCTCATTGTTTTTAGGGGTTTTCCTGGAAAACTGCAAAATTTGGTGAAATGCATTCTCATCTGCATGCTGGCTCTGATGTCACACCCTGTCCCAGCTACCTGCAGGGTCTGGTGTCACTCCCTGGCACCAGGGGGACAATGGCAGAGCACCAACCATTAACAGGGAATTGAAGAAGAACTCCGCAATGTGAAGAACGCCAATCACTTGTTTTTGAAATTTTAAAAGTTTAATAGTAGTAATATAATCAGAATAATAAAGTTTGAACAATTGAGGTTAGGACAATATGAGACAGTAAAAACAAAGAGATATGGACGTCCGGGTACCTTTTTCTGGGCATTATTATAACCAAATTATACTGCCCATTTATTGAATGTAACTATTTCATTTAAATTTCATAAAAATTATTGTTACATTTAATTTTGTTTGGCCTTTTATGTGTGATTGGATAATTGGGCAAACGTAACAATAGGCAGTGCCCAGCAGGGCTCAGGGTGGGGGAAAGGAGAGGTGGTGGACACTCCACCTGGGGAAGGACCGGGGAAACTGAGGCACAACACGACACTGGCCCGGAGCTGGAGCCAGCCCTGGGTGCCCTCCAGTGTGGGCAGTGCTTGAGCACGAAGGGACGGGCTCCACCAGGTGGGAAGGGGCTCTCCTGTCCTGTAAAACACAAAATAAAACCACGCAGACACTGGAATCTCCAGGGTAAAAAGAAGAAGGTTTAACTTCTGACTCCAATTATAATTATAGTTGTAATTATTATAATTAAATATTATAATTTGTAATTTATTATTTCTAATTATTTATAATTAATTATTTACATAAAGTGCATGAGAAAGTTCGTTACAAGAATGTAAACATCAGAAGGCTAATGAATTTAAAACAATTATTTATTATTTACAATTATTTATAAATCATTAATTTTATAATATAATATTATAATTATAATATTAAAATTATAATATATACTTATATTATATATAATATACTGGATATAATATATATTATATTTTACATATATTTTATTCTATATATATAAAATATATATTATCTACTATAGATATATTATACATTATATATTATATATTTTATATTATATATTATGTATTATATATTACATTACTATATATAATATAATCAATAATTATTTACATAAAACTGCATGAGAAAGTTCGTTACAAGAATGTAAACATCAGAAGGCTTAGAAGAACTTAGAAGAACAAAGCACACTCTCCCAAGGGCGCTCAGGGTGTGCACTGCAGGGAAAAGGACAGGAACCAACTCCTGGATCCATGGCACGTGAGAAAAGCACCCCTGAGCCTGGACAGGACACACGGAATTCTCACCAAGCTGGAGACCTGAAGTTCCAGCTGCACACACAAGTATGTTCTTCACTTTTTTAATCTGTTTTTGTAAAAAAATTTTGCAAGTGAAGTACTTCTATAATATCTTGTTGCTTTATGGCAATCCATTATAGAATAAATTTCTACTTTATGGTGATCCATTATATAAGAGGTTGTTACTTTATGGTGACCCATTACACAATACATTGTTATTTTATAATGATCTTCTATATGATATGTTGTTATTTTATGGTGATCTGCTATATAATATCTTGTTACTTTATGGTGATCCATTATAGAATAAATTTCTACTTTATGGTGATCCATTATATAATACATTGTTATTTTATGGTGATCCATTATATAATAACTTGTTACTTTATGATGATCCATTATATAATAAATTCCTACTTTACAGTGATCCACTATATAATACATTGTTATTTTATAGTGATCCATTATATAATACATTGTTATTTTATGGTGATCCATTACAGAATAAGTTGTTACTTTATGGTGACCCACTATATAATATATTATTTCGTGATGATCCACTATATAATATGTTGTTACTTTATGGTGATCCATTATATATATATATTGTTATTTTATGGTGATCTGTTACATAATATATTGTTATTTTATGGTGATCCATTAGAGAATATGTTGTTATTTTAGGGTGATCTGTTATAGAATATGTTGTTATTTTATGGTGATCCATTGTATATATATTGTTATTTTATGGTGATCTGTTATAGAATATGTTGTTATTTTATGATGATCTATTATATAACATGTTGTTACTTTATGGTGATCCATTATATAATACGTTGTTATTTTATGGTGATCCATTATATAACATGTTGTTATTTTATGGTGATCTGTTACATAATATATTGTTATTTTATGGTGATCCATTAGAGAATATGTTGTTATTTTAGGGTGATCTGTTATAGAATATGTTGTTACTTTATGGTGATCCATTGTATATATATTGTTATTTTATGGTGATCTGTTATAGAATATGTTGTTATTTTATGGTGATCCATTATATAACATGTTGTTACTTTAAAGCTTGTCCAATCAATCAGGAAAATTCCAACTCCAGCAGTAAAACCCGCGGATTTCCCAGTGCCACAATCAGCGACGACCCTGTGGATTGGGGAATTTTAATCTTAGATTTAGACCTGGCATTGCTCCTCGAGTCCCAGAACCCTGTGAGGATTTTCCCTGGGGTTTAACCCCAGCCAGGAGGAAGGAAATTGGCATTACTGCTGAGATGGACCGACCATGGTTGGATGCCAGGTGCTCCCCAGAGCTGCTCCATCGCTGCCCCTCGCTGGGACAGGCAAGGGAAAACAGAAAAAAAGCTCGTGGCTCAGGGTGAGGACAGAGAAAGCTCACCCATTGCTGCTGTGGGCAGAGCAGGCTTTGGGAAAGTTGGTTTGGTTTGTTACCAATCAAATCAGAGTCGGGTAACAAGGAAAATCAATTCTAAAAACACTGGATTTTTCTCGGGTTGTCTGCTTTTGGGATGACCTGAGAGTCCCTTTTCCCAGCCTGTTGGCCAAAGAAAGAGTCAGGATTCTTTGGTTCATGTTCACAAGGTTGTTTATGATCCATTATCCAAAATATTTTCTCTCAGACCCGCAGAGGTCTGCTCTGCAGGTCTGTCAAGGGCACGCTGCCCGCCCCGGGCTGGTGTCTGCATTTTATACTACAAGTCAGGTGTAATTATTTATTGTTATTTTCCAATACCTATTGTCTGTGTTAGACTGTCTACTTCTACTCCAGACCAATCCAAATGTGCCCCCGTCACCAGAAGATGGAGGCTGGGAAGAAGAAGGAAGAATAATAGGACAACACCCAGATCCCTCCGTCTTTCCTCCTAGACCCCCAATAATAAAATCCCCAAAACTCTGTTTTCACCCGGTGATTAATTCGTTATCACTCTGCCTAAACTTCTGTGACTTGTGATTCTTCATGATAGGTTGGCAATTTGCTCCGTGGGTTAAGATCGAATTCCCAGGTGTCTTTGGCTTCCTGCCAGGGGCACGTGTCACCCAGGGCTCCCAGAGGTGTCCCGGTTCCGACAGGCTTGGTTCCCCCAGCCCTCTGTCCGTCCCAGGCTTGGCTTTGCTCCCTCCGCGCTCCCAGGGGTGCGGAGGGGCAGGAGGGGGGTTACACACCTCGTGGCTGCTGCTGCTGCTCCTTCAGAGGGAGAGGAGTCCCTGCCCTGCTCGGCTCAGGGAGGAAGGCAGCCTCTGCAGACTGCTCCTTCCCTCGGGCTGTGCCCCTCGCACACTGTTGCTGCTGCTCCTTCTGAGGGAGAGGAGTCCCTGCCCTGCTCGGCTCTGGGAGGAAGGGCACAGACTGCTCCTTCCCTCGGGCTGTGCCCCTCGCACACTGCGTGTCCCTCCATGGGGACAGTCCCTGGGGGCTGCTCCAGCCTCAGGCTCCCCACAGGTCCTGCCAGGACCCTGCTCCTGCACGGGCTCCTGTCCCCGTGGGTCCTGCCAGGACCCTGCTCCTGCACGGGCTCCTGTCCCCGTGGGTCCTGCCAGGACCCTGCTCCTGCACGGGCTCCTGTCCCCGTGGGTCCTGCCAGGACCCTGCTCCTGCACGGGCTCCTGTCCCCGTGGGTCCTGCCAGGACCCTGCTCCCAGGCTTGGTTCCCCCAGCCCTCTGTCCGTCCCAGGCTTGGCTTTGCTCCCTCCGCGCTCCCAGGGGTGCGGAGGGGCAGGAGGGGGGTTACACACCTAGTGGATGCTGCTGCTGCTCCTTCAGAGGGAGAGGAGTCCCTGCCCTGCTCGGCTCAGGGAGGAAGGCAGCCTCTGCAGACTGCTCCTTCCCTCGGGCTGTGCCCCTCGCACACTGCGTGTCCCTCCATGGGGACAGTCCCTGGGGGCTGCTCCAGCCTCAGGCTCCCCACAGGTCCTGCCAGGACCCTGCTCCTGCACGGGCTCCTGTCCCCGTGGGTCCTGCCAGGACCCTGCTCCTGCACGGGCTCCTGTCCCCGTGGGTCCTGCCAGGACCCTGCTCCAGCACGGGCTCCTGTCCCCGTGGGTCCTGCCAGGACCCTGCTCCTGCACGGGCTCCTGTCCCCACAGGTCCTGCCAGGACCCTGCTCGCTCCAGCCTCAGGCTCCCCACAGGTCCTGCCAGGACCCTGCTCCTGCACGGGCTCCTGTCCCCGTGGGTCCTGCCAGGACCCTGCTCCTGCACGGGCTCCTGTCCCCACAGGTCCTGCCAGGACCCTGCTCGGGCTTTCAGGGGGTCCCGGGCTCCTCTGGGCCCCCCCGCCCTGCCGTGGGCTCTCCCGGGGGGTCTCTGCTGCCATGGGGGTACCCCAGAGGTGGATTTGGGTCTCTACGGGCTCCTCTGGGCCCCCCCTGCCCTGCCGTGGGCACTCCCAGCGGGGTCTCTGCTGCCATGGGGGTACCTCAGAGGTGGATTTGGGTCTCTGCTGCCATGGGGGTACCCCAGAGGTGGATTTGGGTCTCTGCTGCCATGGGGGTACCCCAGAGGTGGATTTGGGTCTCTGCTGCCATGGGGGTACCCCTGGGTACCCCTGCTCTCCGTATCCTCCCCAGGCTGTGGGGAATCCCTGCCCCAGCTCTTGGATCAGCTCCTCCCGTTCCTCCTGCCCTGCCCTGGGGGCTCCAGGGCTGCTGCTCTCTCAGACCATCACTCCTCCCTGGCTGCAATTCCCTCCTCACCAGAACTCTTTTCCTCCCTAAATACGATATCCCTGAGCTGCTGCTGCATCACTGACGGGCTCTGCCCTGGCCAGCAGCAGGTCCCTGCTGCCTTTGGCTCTCTGGGACACGGGGGAAACTTCTCTCAGCTTCTCACAGAGGTTGCCGCTGTCATCTCCCCACTACCAAAACCTTGCCACACAAACCCAATAAAAAGGACAAAATTCCATGAATGGGACATGTAGCAGGGACCACAGCAGGTGGACAACCCACCTGTGTGTGTGGAGGAAAGTGAAAAGACATTCCTTAGGAATGCTAACATTATGCTCCTTATGGAGAAAAGTCCTTTGGAAGCATAGCTATGGAGAAGGATAAAGAAAAATAACAATGCTTCTTGGAGACCCCCTTGAACAGCACCTGGAGCAGGCTGCGTGTTGGAATGTGCTGGAATGTGTTGGAATCCGTGCTCAGTGCACAGATTTCATTCCTGAAACCTCAGGTGGGGGTACACTTTACTGGACAAGCAGAGGCATCAGCAAATCCCAGGGGGCTGCCCAGGGCTGGTCTGGGGGGCAGTGAAGGTGCTGAGCACCTGGGCACAAAGCACAAGGAAGAAAATTGCCCCAAACAGAAGAGAACCAGGCTGGAGCTTCCCCGAGGCACCCAGGGCACCCAGCTGAGGGGCTGCTGAGTGCTAGGGGTCCCTCTCAGTCACCTCTGCAGGGTGACAGCGACAAGGGAACATCCCTGAGCAGGGGAGAAGGCAAATGCTGCATCCAGGAATGCCAGGTGCAGGCACTGAGCAGCCACAGCCCCTCGTGCTCCCCGGGGACCCCCCGAGCCCTCCCAGGCACAGCTCTGCTGCGGGAAGGAGCAGCTGGGCCGGGCCTGGGCTGGGTCTGCTGGCAGCCACATCCCCTCTGCTTGGGGTGACAGCTCGGGGCCTGCCACCCCTCCTCCGGGACCCCGCAGCCCCTGGCCGCGCTCTGGGGCTCCGCAGGGCTCCGCCCGTGCTGTCGCCTGGCGGGGCTCGGCGTGGCTGCGGGGACCCCGGCGCTGGGACCCCGGCCATGTGCATCATCAGCCGCGCCGCCTTGGCGACAGCCCCGGCGGTGACGCAGCCGCGGGCTCCCGGGGGACCCCGCCGAGGCAGCGCCGCGGGGCTGCGTGTGTACCCAGCCAGCTCATCCCCGCCGTGTCTGCTCCGAGCTCCCGGGGGACCAGACCCCGGGCGGGGCTGGCAGGAGGGGCACCTGAGGGTCCTCGCCCCCCGGAGGGGCTGCGGGCAGGGGCAGAGCCGCACTCAGGGGGCCCGGGGCTCACAGCCCGCCTTGCACTGGGGCTCCGGGGTCTCAGCCCCTACCTAGGGGCACTGCTGGGGTGATGGGGCAGGGGCTGCGCTGGGCTAGACCCTGTGGGGCCGGGGCAGAGCAGCTCTGGGGCAGCCCTGGCCGCCAGCCCACCCACACAGCACACGGGAGAACGTGTCCTCACACACTTTTAATGTTGGAGAGGGAGAATGTGTCCTCACACGCTTTTAATGCTGGAGAGGGAGAACGTGTCCTCACACACTTTTAATGTTGGAGAGGGAGAATGTGTCCTCACACACTTTTAATGCTGGAGAGGGGCAGCGCCCATCAGGGAATTCCAGCAGCAGGGATGGAGCTCGCCTGGGAGTGCCGGGGATGGCCACAGCCAGGGCAGGATGACAGGGACAGGCATAGCCGGGTGTGACAGGGACAGGCAGAGCTGAGGGCATCCAGCCTTACCCCACGGCTTCACTTCAGTGCTGACCTGTGTGGAAAAGCAGCCTGTGACCCCGGGACCCCCTGCCCTGTCCCTGCAGCAGGGAGACAGGGATGGCCTGGGGGCAGCCTGAGGTGTGACCTGCCCCTCCACACCCTCATCCCCACTCCCAAGAGGTCTCCTCTGCCCCACGGCACCCCATGGCCATGCCCATCTCACTCCCCTGAGGGTCTCACCATGGGGAGAGCTCGCTGGCTTCTGCCTCGGCCCCACATCTGCAGAGGGAGAGAGGGAACAAGATGGAGGCAGGGATGTGCCGGCACCCTGAAGGACCCGAGCTGCCACACGGGGACCATGGCACAGCCAAAGGCTGGCCCTGGACACGGGCCTGGGCAGTCATGGCAGACTCTCACCTTCAGCAGCTTCGGGCACCTCCAGGCTGTCCAGCCGGTCCTCGTCCACTGCAGCCTCGCTGCCGTCCCCAGCTCCATCCCCCTCATCCTCACCCAGTGGCTCTGTGGGCAGGGACAGCTCAGGCAGGACCCTCCCTCCCTCCCCATTATGGGACATGCCAGGAGGGAGGTGACAAGCAGGACACTCCAGGGTGGAAGTTCCCAGGAGGAATGTGACCAGCCCCGTGTGGGAAACAGGGAGAGCCTGGGGCAGGACTGAGCCTCCAGGGCCCCTGGGTGGGGCTACAGGTGGGGGTCACACCCCCAGTCCTGCGTGGGACCCCCGCACAGGCCATGTGGTGAGGGGGGCTCCGGGCACCCCAGGCAGTCCCAGTGCCCCCTTGGGACAGAGCAATTTCCCCAGGGCAGGCACCTGTCTGGAACTCGATGGTCCTCAGCATCTCAGCCACGTAGTCCACGTTGATGGAGAAGTGGTCCATGTTCTCATAGCCGGGCTCAGGGCGGCTGCTCATTGATGCCTTGGACATGTCTGTGATCCTGCAGGGCAGAGACTCCCCGGGAGCTGCAGGGTCCAACCCCAAAGGGCCACAAGCCAAAGGCCTTTACCCCCCACAGTCCCCACTCACTTTTTCAGGAGTTCCTTGGAGTGCTGTGAAGGAAAGCGAGGGGGGATCAGAGTCTTCTAGACATCACCCCCACCACAGGTCCACCCCTGCACATCCCAGGGGGATCCACAGATCCTTTTGGCTGAGCACAGCCCCCTGTTTAGCCCTGTGAGCAGCCCCTCAGGGAAGCATGGCCCCACCACACCCCTGGGCAGTCCCAGCCCCCGTCCCCTGGCAGCACCTGCAGGTACAGGGCCATCTGGGGCTCCTCCATGGCCTGGATGGCTGACTCCACCAGTTTGGAGGAGGCCTCCAGGTGGTCTCCGTACTGGCGGATGAGCCCGCGGACCCGCTGCAGCTTGGCCTCCTGCTCGGCCGCGATGCTCTGCAGCAGCTCCTTCTTGCGCTCCTCCAGGATGCCGTAGAGCGCGTCGAACCGCAGCCCCAGGTGCTGTTTCTGCCGCCGCCCGTTCTCCTGCGGGACGGACCAGGGCTGCTCCGTGTGCCCCCAGCACAGCCCCAGGGCTGGGCGCTCCCTGCCCCACCACCCCCCTCCGCCGGCACGGCCCCGGGCCGGAGCCCTGGTGCCAACCTCGATGGTGTGGCAGATCTCCTCCATCTGTGTGATGATGGCCTGGATCCGGTCGTTCCCCGCCACCAGCATGGCGATGCCATCGCTGAGCTCGCTCTGGGTGCAGAGGGCCAGGGCGTGAGGGTGCCTGTGGGGGTACCCCCGGCCCCCCGGGACCCCGGGGGCCCCCCACCTTCTGGCGCTGGTAGACGGCCGGCAGCGGGGCCACCTCGCAGTCCTTGTGCGCCCCGAACACCTTGCACAGGGAGCAGGTGGGCGCCTCGCAGCGCAGGCAGTAGATGTTGATCCGCTCGTCCTCGTGCTCCTCGCACATGAGGTGCTGCTCAGCCTTGGCATGAAGGGGTCTGCACGGGGGTTGGGGGAGTCAGGGAGACACCCCAGCTTCAGAGACAGCAGCAGCCCCGGGACCTGCCCAGCCCCAGAGACACCGCTGGCCCCGAGGGACCCTTCAGCCCCAGGGACACTGCTGGCACCAGAATCACCTCTGGCCCTGGAGACAGCCGCAGCCCCAGGGATATTCCCTGGCCCTGTATGGGCCCCATGACTCCCCAGTTCTTGTTGGGATCCCACCCCAGCCCTCTCGGTGGTCTCGCTGTCACCCGCATGTCTCGCCCCCACATGTCGATGATGTTCTCCACGAGCAGGTTCCGCTGCAATCCGTACACCCCGTGCCGGTCCAGCACCACCTCGTGCCGGCAGGACGGGCATCGGAACCGCCCGCCCGACGGCACCGCGCTGGAGCCCCGCGACTGCCACAGCGGGTTGGAGGCCTGGGGGGGTACGCGAGGGGTCACGGCGGCGGCAGCCCGCACCCCCGGCAGCCCCGGAACACCGGCACCCCGGCACCCCCCGCCCCGCGGATCTGCGCCCCACAGCCCCCCGGCACGGACCCGGGCACGGCCATGGGCACGGAGACAGAGATGGAGACCGGCGAGAGCACGGCCACGGATGTGGACAAAAAGCAGGACTCGTACACGGCCCCCGATTCCCGTTCACCGTCCCCGCCAGCCGGGAGCGGCACCGAGCGCAGCCCACCGGAGCTCCCAGCGGCTGCTCCGGGAGCCGGGATTCCCGGCGCCAGTGCCAGACCAGGCCCCCCTGCGAAGACGATCCCGGTGCTCCTGGTGCCGCCCGCCCCTCCGCCTCGCTGGCCGGGGATCCCGGGATAACGGGGCCACCACCCGCCGGACCGGGGTCCCGGGGAGCGAGGTGCCGGTGCCTCCCCCCGCCCCACCGGCGGCTCCCACCTGGAAGACGTCGTTGGCGCACTTGCGGCAGAGGTTGTGCTGGCAGGGCAGGATGACCACGGGCTTGGAGAACATCTCCAGGCAGATGGGGCAGATGAGCTGCTTCTCCAGGCTCTCCATGCTCCGCGCCTCCGCCAGAAGCGGCTTCAGCCCTACCGCGAAGTTCATGGCCGCGGTCCCGGCCCGGCCCGGCCCGGCTCTGTCCCGCGGCTCCGCTCCGGCCGCCCGGTGCCCGCTTTGTTTCGGCCCCGGCCCCGGGCGCTAATTTTAGCCGCCCCCGCCCCGCCGGGGCCGCAGCTGTCGGCGGCGTCGGGTGACACTGAGTCACCGCTCCTGCCCACCCCTCGGCACCGGCAGGGCCCGGCACCGGCTACGTTCCGGGACCGCTGGTGCCCTGCCCGGGAGGAGGAGCGGCCGAGGCTCCGGGGGACCAGGGCTGGCTGGAGCAGGGGCTGCAGGGCTGGCAAGCACGCTGAGGAGAATGTGCCCCGCTCTGCAGGGCTGCGGAGGTTGGGGTCCCGCAGATCCCACAGTGCCAGCCCCCCCGAAGAGCAGGGCGGGGGGCTGGTGCCAGGACACCCCCATCCCCACTCGCCCTGGCACCCTGGCTATATTTAGGGAGTGAGGCAGAGCCCATGCAGCTGCGGGCAGCGGCAGTGACCAGAGATGGGAAGAACGAGCAAGCGGCTCCCTGCGTCCCCCTCGGTCCCACCCCGGCCGGTGCTGGCCCTCCGCAGGGCCACGGCTCCCCGAGAGCGGGGCGGGAGCGGGGCAGGTGCCGGCAGCGGCGAGCAGGGCTCCGGGACACCAGCAGAAGGAGCAGGAAGAGCAGAGCCTGCAAGAGCCAGCAGCAGGGGCCACACAATGCCACCAGTGGGTGACAGGAGACAGGTGACATTCCCTCCACTCGACATGACCACTCCACACAGGGCGTGACCTCCTACTCCACACCCCGGTTAGTCCAGCACCCCGCAGGATCCACGGGAACAGCCCCCAGCATGGGCAACACCAGGCAGAGGAACATCCTGCTGCGAGTGCTCCAGCAGCCCTGGACAGCAGGCGCACACACACACACACACTCCCCTCCCGTCGGCCTTTAATGGTGCCCACAAAAACCCAGACAAACCCAGAGGGCAGAGGGAAGGGGCACGCACAGGAGCACCCCAGCCCCACAGCAGCGTTTGGCACCCAGCACGCACAGGGAGGGCTGAGGAGGGGCGGGCTCAGCCCAGCCCCGAGGTTACAGTGCTAATGGTCTCGGACTGAGAGCTACAGAGCTCGCCCGGAGCATCTCTGCTCGTGCCTGCTGCTCAGTGCCCCACCGGGCACGGGCAAGGCACTCAAGGGGGCCACAGCAGCACGGGCTCCAGGCCACTGCCACCACCAGTGCTGGGACACCGGGGCATTGCCCTGGAGCTCGAGCAGGGGCCCAGGAGCCTGTGCATTGATGCTGGCCAAATTAACCTGAGATTCTATCCCTCGCGAGGCTGATGAGCCAGCCCGAGGGGCGGGACCGTGGTCCCAGAAAGTGACAGTCCCAAAGGAGGATCCCTGCCCCAGCCGTGGGGGAGCCGGGGGACGGGGCCGGCCTCAGGCATCGCTCCTGGTGCCGGCCGGCGGCGGCTGCGCTACAACGGGGCCCTGAGGATCTGGAAAGGAAGAGCGGCAGATCAGTGCCTCAGCCCCACCCTGTGGTGCCAGTGAGCAGCAACCTCACAACACTGCCTCGAGGGCTCCCACAGCCCAAAGCCCCCACAGCCCTGGCCAGTGCAGAGACCAGTGGGAGTGCCCTGACCCCACGGGAACCTGCAGGAGTCACCCAGCCCCACTGACACCAGTACAGCCAGTGCCAGGGAACACAGCTGGCCCGGAGCACAGCTGCTCTTCCCGTGCTCTGTGCCCCAAAGGGCTCAGGCCCCAGGGTCTCTAAGCTTCAAGCCTGTTCAGGGGGCCTTTGTCCAGTGGGAAGGAGAAGGTGTACCCATGGCCCATGCAGCGGCTCCCTCTGTCACTGTCACCAGCCCTGGCCCACACAGGAAGCACCAAGAGCTGGCTGGAAGTAAGAGCTAAGAGCAATGGCTAAAACCAACCCATGACCTGAGCCAGAACTCTGTCCCCCACACGAGATGGGACATGGGGACACCCCAAAGCTAACACAGGTGCTCCCAGCTGCCAGGCTCCCGCAAGATGGGACATGGGGACACCCCAGAGCCCCCCCAAAGCTAACACAGGTGCTCCCAGCTGCCAGGCTCCCGCCTGACTTACCGCTGTCCTCTGCACGCATCTGTGCCTCCAGGTCCTTGGGGTCCACGTACTTGTAGGACTCATCCTCCTTGGGTTGGCAGCATGTCCCGCAGCAGAAGAAACAGCAGCAGCAGCAGCAGCAGCAGGTGAGGGCTCCGCAGCACAGCAGCAGTGCCTGTGCCAGGGACAGACGTGCAGTGAGCTCACCTGAGTGCCTGCCTCATCACACCAGCCCCGAGAGCCCGCTCAAACACCAGCCTGCCAGCACGGCAAGCCGCTGAGCTCACCCGACCCGCCGGCCCCACCTGATGCCGGGCTCACCTGGAACCACCACTTGGACATGAGGAAGTAGTGCCGCACGGCATCGTCGCCGAACTGCTCGGCCACGTAGAGGCCGAGGGAGCCGTACTGGTCGTACAGGCGGCGCTTGTCCGCGTCGCTGAGCGTGGCGTGGGCGCTGTTGATCTCCTTGAAGCGCTCGGCTGCCGCTGGGTCATCGGGGTTCTTGTCCGGGTGGTACTTGAGAGCCAGCTTCCTGCGGGTGCAGCGGGGGGACCCCCGGCACGGGGTCACAGTCCCACCGCCCGGGACAGCCCACACCCCCGCACGGAGCCGGGACCCCGGCACGGGGTCACAGCCCCGCTGCCCGGAACCGGCCCTGGCCGCCGGGACGGCACCAGGACCATCCGGACGAGGTCCCGGCCGCGCCGGCGGGACGGACCCTCACGCCTGGGCGCCCAGGACGACCCGCGGCCCCCGCCGGCCCCCCCCGTACCGATAGGCCTTCTTGATCTCCTCGGGGGAGCTGCCCTTCTGCAGTCCCAGCACGCGGTACAGGCTCTCCCCGACCCGGGACAGCTTCCGCTGCGGCCGCGGGGGCTCCGCCATGGCCGCGCCGAGGGTCGCGGGGTCGGACGGGACGCGGCAGCGACCGCCACGGGCCTGTACAGGCCGGCGACACCCGGTACGGGGCACGGCCCGGCCGGTGACACCCGGTACGGGGCACGGCCTGGGCGGTGACACCCGGTACAGGGCACGGCCCGGCCGGCGCCACCCGGTACACCCGGTGCAGGGCACGGCCCGGCCCCAGGGACCGCCCGACCCCGGTGCGGCGGCAGCAGGAGGCGGCACACGGGCATCGCGCTGCTCCTTTATTGGTACAAAACGGTGGCGAGGGGTGGGGGGCACGGCCGGGCCCGGGACAGCGCGGGCTGCGGGGACAGACCCCCCGCCCCCGGACCCTCCTGCTGCCACCGGGGGCGGGGGCGGGGGGGCAAGGCTGCCGCTGCCCTTTGGAAAAAGAACCTGAGCAACAAGGGCAGCACCGGGGACACCTCACCACTCCCCGGGCACCGGCAGCACTCTGCGCACCGGGGATGAGACAGCACCGGGAAGGCAGCCCCATGCCAACCCCCAGCTCCTGGGACCGGGGATGGAGTGTGGATTGGCAGGGACAGGGTGGATCCCTGGGGTCC
This sequence comes from Onychostruthus taczanowskii, assembly GCF_017590055.1. Lineage (NCBI taxonomy): Eukaryota > Metazoa > Chordata > Aves > Passeriformes > Passeridae > Onychostruthus > Onychostruthus taczanowskii. Next base: position 57,824 of record NW_024499540.1, read on the forward strand.
AGTCCCTGATGTCAGAGGGTCCCACTGGAGCTGGGGGCTGCCCACAATAAATAGAAATAAATACAGTTCCAGGCATGGAGCTAGCCCGGACCCCCATCCCCCTCTTCCCCTGGGTAGCAGGTGAGCACCCCCTCAGGCACAGCCGCAGGGAGACCACCACTCCCTCTGGAGGCACGGCTGGCCCAGGCCCAGAGGCAGGGCTCTGGGAGCAAGGAATGTCCCTAAATATCCCCTCTCCGTGGTCCGCAGGAGAGGCCATCCCTCTCTTCTCCTCCTCCCTGGGGAGGATTGGTCCTTAGGGGCAGAGGGACACCAGCAGCAGCAGCAGCTTGTCGCGCAGGTCCGGAGAGCCAGGGGCTGGCAGGTGGGCACAGCTGGCAGCTCGGGGCCTCTCCCGGGGGCAGGGATGGGGGCCAGCCCTGCAGCCAGCCTAGCCCGTGGTCCTGTGGCCAGCCAGCTCAGCAGTCCATGCTGTCGCTCTCACACCAGGCCGAGGGGCCATCGGTGCCGAAGTATCTGTCTCCAAAGTTACCTGGCAGAGAAAGGGACAAAGTGAAGGGGCGGCAGCAGCAGCCCCACCACAGTCCTGGCCAGGCTTGCTGGCCCCAGCCACGAGGTGCAGCACACCCTGGTCCCCCTCACCGATGCCCGGGATGATGTGGAACTCCTCGTTGACCCGCTTGTCCACGGCCGTGGTGATGATGCGCACGCGGGGAAAGGCGTAGGCCACGGAGTGCACCCCCATCTCCGCCATCAGCAGCGACAGCAGGAAGATCCTGTCCTCCTGCACGTCGTGGTCCTGCGGCACAGGGAGACGTGAGAGCCCAGCTGGGCCCCGAGGGCGCCCTGCCCCACCCGCGGCGCGGCGCTCACCAGCAGCACGCGCACAGCCATCATGGCCGCGGCCCCCGTGGACACCGTGCTGTCCATCAGGATGACGTAGTCCTCGCTGATCTCCTTGGGCAGGCGCAGGTAGTGCAGCTGGGGAGGGAAGGAAGGGGTGGGTGAGGTGCCAGCGGCGCACGGCTGTGTGTGCCGGGCTGCAGCAGGACTCACCTCAGGCTCCCCCGTGTCCAGGTTGGTCTGGATGAGGATCTTGCCCAGGCGGATGTCCTTGCAGACGGCGGTCAGGGCCTGCTCCATGGTCTCACCTGCCCGCAGGATGGACACGCCGGTGATCTGGGAAAGGGGCAGGACACGTGCTGGGTGCTCCTAGTGCGTGCTGAGCCAGGAGCCGTGCTCTCACGGGGAGCAGGGGTCGTGCCTCACCCGCTGCCTGTGGAACCGCTTCCCCTCGTACATGGTGCCCTGGGGCGTCTCCACCGTGACCGACTGCAGAAAGGGGAGCACAGAGTGGGCCAGACCCCTGGGACTGGGGGCACCCAGGAGGGGAGATGGGGTGGGGCTGTGGCTACACCCAGGAGCAGGCACTCACCTTCAGGGGCAGGAAGGACAAGGCATGTTCAATCAGCAGCCGCATCAGGCGCTTGGAGTAGAAGATAAATTCGTCCCTGGTCGTGTCCTTGTTCCTGGGAGGGATGACACAGTTGAGGTAGGAACAGAGCCCCTGCCGTCCCTGCAGACCACACGTGGGGCTCCAGGGGCCAACCAGCATGGACAGCAGCCCCAGTCTGTGGGAACCAGAGCACTCTTGGAGTGACACAGTTAGTGATCTCCAGCACTGCGGTGCTCACTGAGACCTCAGCTTCTTAGACAGGACTACAGAGGCAAGAGAGTGGCTTAGCTACCCTGGGAGGGAGGTGCAACACCACTTACAGACACCAGAGAGAGCTGGGAGAATGGGGAGTAGGAACAGGTCAGGCAGGACCATCAGCCATGGGGCAGCACAAACTCAGGAGCAGCGGGTGAGTGTTGGGAGCCCCGGGCAGAACAGGAGCAGAGCCAGGACAGGCTAGGACCCCGCTGTGGAAGGGGACATAGTGCACCATGGCTGGGCACGCTGGGTGACAGAAAAGAGTTGAACATGTCCCCAGATCCCCCCTCTACGTCCCAAGTCAGGGACAAAGCACTGCTAAGAACCAGGTGACTCTGAAATACCCACCATGCCCTTTTCACAGCTCTGATGTACTCAAGGCACTGAGATGTACAACAAACACAAACCAGAACAAAGCTGCCATGGAGCTGCAATTCCCAGAAAGCCTCTCCCATCCCCCAGAGGGGGAAAAGCCAGCCCTGCATGCAGGGCACTAACCCCACAGCAGAGGGAAAGTAGACAACTTTTCCTACTGGGAATAACCTGGCCACCAGCCTTGTGGGGAACATGAAGACAAAGAAATCCCACAGACACCTGCCCGTTCCCAGATGGAAGAAGCTGAGCTGGCAACACTCCTGAAGAGGCAGAATGATACTGAATATTTTTACTCCGTATTTTAAGACATCATCTGCCATTCCTTACACCTCGGTGGATGACAGACACCCCCACTGAGGCGCTCGGAGGAGGACGAGCAGTCACTGCTGTCCTCGTGTGCTCCTGCAGCCATTCCAGGGTCACTCACAGCTGACATCTGCAGTGACCACGGCACACAGACATCCCCAAACCCCTGGGCACAGCCAGCACCCCCAGGGAAGGCAAAAAAGCCAGTTCTGGTCTGGAAGACCCTGTCTACAGCTCCCAGAGCGAGCTGTCAGCAAGCACGCACAGGTGGGCTGCACCCACACATCCACCCACAGCAGCCTGGCAGCAGCACGAGCCAGCAGCCTCCCTGCCTCCCCTGCAGCCTGTCCTGTCCCAGCCAGCTGTCCCCACTGAGACCCACCTGGCTGTGCTGGCCCCCGGCGGGGTGGGACAGGCCCCACACTGCTCCCACAGAGGCAGGTTCCTCAGGGGATGGGGAACCCCTGGGGAACCCCAGTGCAGACACAACCATGAAGCTTCTCCCTGCCCAGGGCACCAGCAGGGCACGGGGAAGGGCTGTGCCAGGGAGGGCAGCCCGCACATGCTGGGCAGCAGCAGCTTACCAGGACCCATCAGTGCCACCATGCCACCCCCTCAGCTGGCAGAGCACGATGGGGGGACATCGCTGTGCCCCTCACCCCACAGCATCACTGCCTGGGGGAAGCCTGAGGAAACACACCGCTCCTATCCACAGAGGAGGCAGATGAACCTCAGCACACTGGGAGCCTGCAGCTGGTGCTCCTGACAAGCTCAGCCTTCCCTAGCATGCTCAGGAGATGACAGAGGGACCAGGAGCATCTGCCTGGGCCTGATCACAGCACCAGCTCTGTGCATGAACTGGACTGTCTGCAGCTGAGAGGCAGCTGGTACAGCCAGGCACCTGTACCTGGGCATGAATGGGTTACAGAATGCCAGAATGGTTTGTGTTGGGAGGGACCTTAAAGGTCACCTTGTCCCATGGCCCTGCCATGGGCAGTCACACCTTCTATTAGACCAGGTTCCCCCAAACCCTGTCCAGCCTGCCCTTGGGGCAACCAGCGATCCTGGGCAACCTGAGCAGAGCCTCCCCACCCTCAGGGAAGCACTCCTGCCCAGTATCTCATGCAACGTGCCCTCTGGCAATGGGTACCAGTCCTGCTCATCCTGACACTGCATCCTTCATACTCCATCTATTCTCAGCCTCACGACTCAAACTGCAGCTATTCCAGTGGGGGACTCATTTTCAGTTTCTGTCTCTCCACAAGAGCAGAAAATTGCTCTAGAAAGTGCTTCCCCCAGCTGCCAGCCTGATCTGCCACGCCGATGCTCATGTGCTGCCAGCAACACCCTCCCATCCCAGCAGACAGACGGGGGAGCCTGAGGAGTGGAGCCACAGGGAATGGTGCTGGCTAGCACACAGGACTGACATCCCAGAGAGCTGCTCTGGGAAGCACCAGACAGGACCAGGAGGGAGCAGAATGTGGCTCACAGCTCTGCAGTGGTGCTGCTGGGCTGGACACGTCCAGGCACCCAGAAGGGCTGTGCTGTGGGAGCCCTGCAGAGCTGCAGCCTGGTGCAGGGGAAGGGTCCCTGCTGATGCCAGGGGTTGAGCTAGGCAGCCTCCAAAGGTCCCTCCCACCCAAACCACTGCATCATGCTGGAACTTCAGATGCTGGCAATTCTAAATTTTCTGTGCTGAAAGGCAGACTTGTAAGACAGTACTGTATTTGACTTGAGGTTGTGGAGAAGACTTCTAAAATTAATTAATAGCACTAGGATTAGAGTGTGTAGCTGGCTAGAAGTGTGTAATATTACAGGGTGGAAAACTTAAAGAGTTTGGGGTTTCAGAATATAGAAATGAAGTAAGATGGAGGTTTTAGGGCAGAAGTAAGTTGTTCTTTTTCACCTTTTTCTTCTTTCTTTTTCATAGGATTGGGTGATGTTTTGTAATTAGACAGAAAAGTCTGTGTTGTAGGCTTTGAGAGATTAGTTATTAGGTTAAAAGAAAATAATCTAAGTGTTATTTTTTAATTAGACAGTTTAGTCTTCAAAGACTTTGTAACAAAAGACAATTAGCTATTTTGTGTTTTGCTAATGAAAGACTGTAGAACTCATAGTTGTGAGGTTGTTTCACTGATAAAATATAATAAACACATGAGTCTAAATATGAAATACATTAATAAAGACGAGAGACAGATCTGCTAAGATGCAACAACTGCACATGGAGGCGCAGGAAATGTGGCTAAAGGTGTGTTTGAGTCTCACCAGCCTGGAGCTCTCTGAGAGCCCAAGAGAAGGGCAGCAGGCAAAAGCAGCACTCAGGAGTAGAGGGTGACATGTGGTGACCAGCAACAGCCCCACGCCATGCCCAAGTGACACAGAAGCCAACAAGTGCCACCAAGTCTCACCAGAAACACATGCTGCCTTGCTGTGCCCTGGCACAGACAGCCAGCAGAGCTCCTCAGCTCAGAGGTTTGGGAAAGGCACTGGCCCAGCAGGAGTCCAGGGAGCAGCTGACAGGCTGAGCCGATGCTCCTCTGAAGTGTGGCATTTCTTACACACCATGTGGAATGGGCTCAGCTGCCTCCCCAGCACCCCTGGCCCTGCTCCTGCATGGCATCAGCCACGTGAGGCCAGTGGTGGCAAAGCCCTGCAGCCCCAGGCAAAGCCAACCCACCCCCAAGCAGCCCAGCACAGCCCTGAGCCTCTGGATTAAGGTCATCAAGCACTTGTGGTACAAAGGCGGAGCCACAGCCCGGGGGTGGGGGAGGGACACGGGCACAGGGCTCTGCCTGGCACACCTCAGGTGCCACATCACCTGTCCTACTGCCTTGGAGCCTGTGCTTCCACAGGAGGAGTCAGCACAAGGAAAGGAGGTGCCCAGCCTGTATGTGGCCATGAGTATCAGAACACCATAAATTGTTTGGGTTGGAAAAGCCCTTTGAGATCAAGTTCAGCTCCTCCCCCAGCACTGCCAAGGCCACCACTGGCCAACACCCTCAAGTGCCACATCCACGTGGTTTCTAAATTCCAGCAGGGATGGGGACTCCATCACTACCTGCAGCAGCTGTGCTGAGGCTGGAAAATCCTTTCCATGAAGAAACTGCTCCCAATATCCAACCTAAATCTCCTCTGGAGCAGCCTGAGGCAGCTTCCTTTTGTCCTGTCCCTTTTTCCATGGGAGCAGAGCCTGACCCTCACCTGCCTGCATCCTCCTGTCAGGAAGCTATAGAGAATGAGAAGGTGCCCCCTGAGACCTGGAGCAGCTGTGCTGAGGCTGGAAAATCCTTTCCATGAAGAAACTGCTCCCAATATCCAACCTAAATCTCCTCTGGAGCAGCCTGAGGCAGCTTCCTTTTGTCCTGTCCCTTTTTCCACGGGAGCAGAGCCTGACCCTCACCTGCCTGCATCCTCCTGTCAGGAAGCTATAGAGAATGAGAAGGTGCCCCCTGAGCCTCCTTTTCTCCAGGCTGAGCCCCTTTCCAGCTCCCTCAGCCTCTCCTGGGGCTCCATTCCCTTCCTAGCTCCCTCAGCCTCTCCTGGGGCTCCATTCCCTTCCCCAGCTAAATTCCCTGCCCTGGGCACACACCCTCAATGTCTCTCTTATCAGGAGGGGCCCAGAACTGTCCCCAAGACTGGAGGTGCCCCAGCAGTGCCCAGATGGGACAGCCCAGGTGCCACTGGCCACTTGCCCACCTGGGCTTGTGTTGAGCCACTGCTCACCAGCCCCTCTACCCCATCCTGGGGTGCTTCATGGGGCTGTTGTGACCTGAGCACTTGGCCTTGTTGACCCTCACACCGCTGGTCTCAGCACATCGATCCAGACTGTCCCAATGCTTCTGCAGAGCCTTCCTTTTCTAAAGCAGATCCACATCCCACCCCACTTGGTTTCCTCTGCAAGCTTACTGAAAGTGCACTCAGTCCTCTCCAGGTATCTCACAAGGACATGAGCTGACACCTTCCAAACCAACACACAGGTGCCATAGCAGCCACAGCATGAGAGGCATAGGAGGACCTGACTGAGCTCAACATCCCCTCTCTGCTGTGGAGAAACACACCTGGGGCTGCCAGGTTCTGCAGCTGCAAAAACAAATGAACCTCTCTGTAATCCCAAAGGCCTCAGCCCCTGACCCTTCACTACCTGATGTGACTGTCACCTGGAAAAAAGGAGCATCAGAGGGGAAAGAAAAGATCAGGAGTGGTGAAGCCATAGAAGCAGCTGCCCAGCTAGCTCTAAACCCAAGTGCCCCAGGAGAGGGGCAAAGGGTACTTTGCTCCCTGCCACCAGCTGCTCCAGCTGTGCTCCAGTGAGGAAAGAAGTCCCCTCCCATTGCAGGAAAAGCCTGCCTTTGGCTCAGGAATCACCCAAACGTGCAGATGTGCAGAGGTTTGGTCACCAGACAAATGCCCACGGGGCCAGGGCCAGCTCCATTCAGCTATTCTGCTCCAGGCCAACCCCCACGACTACAGTCCCAGGGGCACACCGGGCCTTGTGGCACGATCCCACCAAGCAGCCCAGAGCAGGGCCCAGAGCAGGGATGTACCTGATGATGGTGTGCATGCCCCGCACCTGCGGCGTGCTCTCCAGGACGCTCAGAGTCTTTGGCAGGGGCTGTCCTTGGTGGGCGGAGGCCAGGGCTGCCCTGCAGGGAGGAGGGGGCTCAGAGCTGTGCAGCACACGCACACCCACAGCCCTGGGCCCTTGGAGGGACACGGCCCTGCCAAAGGAAGGCTCCAGAAAAACCCCTCTGGAAGGTCAGCACCGTGCTTGGCCTTCCCGCCTGGATCCTGAAGATCGCCCCAAGTCTGATACCAGGCATGAGACCCCAGAGCTGGGCTACCCAAGAAGACTGGGGTGAACCCCCCAGACCACACACACGGCTGCTGCAGCCTCTGCAGCACCAGGAGCTGCAGCTCTGCAGGGCAGGACATTCCCCTGCACCCTGGGAGCTGTCCTGCTCAAAGGGGACAAGAGCTGCCAGGAACAGGGACCATGCAGGGCACTCCTCCCACAGAAGTGAACAGCCCAGGGTAACTCAGCAGCCAGGACAGGAGCCCTGCTCCTGCCAGGGCAGGGAGCTGGCCACATGCATCAGCCACAGTGTGGGATGTGTCACACAGAGCCCAGAGCTGCAGCCAGACAGGCCCTAAGGAGCTGCCACAGCCCCTGCAGCACTGGGGAGGAGCAGCTACGCTCAGGCACCTCAGCAAAGCTCTGCCAGCAGGGACACGGAGGCAGCAAGACCCGGAATCGAGTGGGTGCCAGCAGCCCCCCAACCCAGAACAGGCTCCTCTGCAGCGGTGGGTCCCACGTACCTGACTGTAATCTCCCGCTGGGTGGTGCAGAGGTCACCGGCGCAGCATAGGGGAACAGGAAGGACACCCTGTCAGTCACTCACAGCCACCACAACAGCCCAGGTGGCTCCCCACCCTCCTCCCCAGTGCCCACTTCACAGATCTGCTCCCCCAAGCACCATGCTGGGGCCTTTTGAGAAGAGAGGTGATGTCAAGAGGCCCCCAGGTGCTCCAAGAGCACAGGTCTGGGTGAGGTCACATCCTGCCCTCTGCATGCAAGACCCTTCTCCCCCTCAGCCCTGGCTCCATGTCAAGAGGCCCCCAGGCGCTCCAAGAGTCTGGGTGAGGTCACATCCTGCCCTCTGCATGCAAGACCCTTCTCCCCCTCAGCCCTGGCTCACCTTTTCCAGCTGGCTGTGCACATGCTGCACAATGAGGTCCAGAGCCACGAAGTTTTCCCCACCTGAGGGCGGAGCAGAGGAGGCAGGTGGGGCGGACGCTGAACCCACCCCTGCCCCACAACACCCGCTCCCCACGCCAGGGTCAGCTCTGGCCTCACCCCTGGGCACCACGATGTCGGCAACCTGCACGGTGGGCTCGATGTACTGCTCGAAGGCTGGCTTCACAAACTTGTTGTACTGCTTGATGACGCCCGCGACGTCGCGCCCGCGCTCCATGATGTCGCGCTGCAGCCGCCGCACCAGGCGGATGTCGGAGTCCGTGTCCACAAACACTTTCATGTCCAGGAGCTGGAAAACTGGGAGGGGTGAGCACCCCCTATGCAGCTCTCATCATACCTGCGTTACTCCCCTCCACTATCCCGCAGCGGTACCTGGCATCACCTCCCCTGAGGCCTCTGACAGCCCCCCAGCAAGTGTGGAGACCTCTCCCTCCACAGCCCCCCTGCTGCAGTGGCACCCAGGGCCAGCACCTGTCCTGCTGCAGCACATCCCCTCTGGGCCAGCAGCCACCTGAGGCAGCGATACCTTGAGCAGCTCCTTGTTGGCGAAGGCCAGGATCCCTTCGAACACGATGACGTTGGCCCCATACACTGTTTTCTGGAGGCAGACAGGAGCTGGGTTTGTCCCGTTTCTCTCACGTGCCACTGCACCACCAGCACTGACACAGACAGGGCACTGACCCCCCTGGGGTCTCACCACTCTGCTGGGGCTCCCCATAACTGCCCTGCAGCACCCAATGCCTTGGAGCCATAGTTGATCCCCGTGCATGATGCTCCAGGCCAGGACAGACCCTGAATCTTGCTCTAGATCCCAAGCCTATCCTCCCAGCACCTCTCCACACTGAGTCCCTTCCTCGTATCAGCACTGCCCTGTTTGCACATCCACCCAGTCTCCCCCGAATGAGTCCCCAGCTCCTGATGACCCCCAGCTGTCCCCTCCCTTTAGCCCCCCAGGCCCTGGAGGGTCCAGAGGCGTTCCCCTTTCCCAGGACCCTGGCAATTCCCCTTTCCCTGGCCCCCGTGGCACCCACCCACTCGCGGCGCCGGCTGTGTGTGGTGAAGTCGTACACCGGCACCTTCACGCTCTTGCCCTTCTTGAGCTTGCGCAGGACATTGACGAGCAGCTCGAAGTCAAAGGCATCGGGGTGGTCGAAGTTGTAGTCGCTGCGGGCTGCCAGCGCCTGCTGCCCCTCATCCAGCACCTGCAGGCGCCGGCAGCGCTCAGCGCCGTGCCGGACACCGGGACACCCAGCACCCAGTGCCGGATCCCGGCACCCACAGGCACCAGCCCTGCTCAGTGCCGCGCCCGGTCCCTGCACCCCGAGCACCGGCAGCGCCCAGCGGTACACCGGAACGGCGAGCGTCGCACCGGACCCCGTCCCGCACCTTGTAGAAGGAGTCCATGGAGAGCAGCACGACCCAGGGCACGTCCAGCGCCTCGATGATCCGCGTCGCCACCGTGGTTTTGCCCGAGGCGCTGCCGCCGCACAGGCCTGCGGGGAGCGGCGGGGGCACCGCCCCGGCCCGGATCCGTCACGGCCCCGGCCCGGTCCCAGCCCCAGCCCCTCCTTGGCCGTCCCTCGGGGCCTCGTCCCACCATTTCCGACCGCAGCCCGGCCCCGGCCCCGGCCCGGCCTCCATCCCCTCCCCGGCCCGTCTGGCTCCATCTCCATCCCCCCCCGGCCCCGTGCCGCCGCTCACCGATGACAAAGGCCTCATCTACGGGCGCGCCGGTCTCGCTGTACCACGGCGGCCGCCCGGCCGTGTAGATAGTCCGTTTGCTGGTGCGCAGCAGCGGCGGCTCCGGCTTGCACTGGCTGGCGGTGCGGCGCCGCGGGGCCGGGGAGGGCGCCAGCGGCAGCCGGCTGAGCAGCGAGCCCAGCGGCCCGGGGCCGGAGCTGTGGCCGCGGAGCTGTGGCCGCGCTCCGGCCCCGCCGCTCCCCGCCGCTCCTCAGCACCGACCGCCGCCATCGCCGCGCGCGGCCGCGGGGGCTGCCGGGACAGGACGTGCTGCACACGGCCCGGGGACAGGCCCCGCCCCTGGCTGTAACCCCGCCTCGGCCGAGAGCCCGCCCCGGTGGAGCCCCCGCCCCTGACTGGAGCCCCCTGTTTCATGGGGACAGCCCAGGGACAGCTCCGAGCCCGGCGGCGCGGGGTGGTGTCCAGGGCACGCCAAGGGTGCGTTGTCGGTTCACCGTCTGCTGTGTGTCTCCCAGGACCCCTGGAGCCTTTCGTGCGGAGCTGCTTCCCAGCCCGTCCTGAGGTTGTTCCTCCCCGGTCAGGACCCGGCCCTGCCCCGTGCTGACCCTCCCCACGTTCCTGCCCCCCGTCTCCGCAGCCCATCCTGAATCTCTCCGCCCCACGGAGCAGCACGGTCGGTGTCACCGGTCACCGCGCTGAGGGGGCTCTGCGCGGCCGCCGGGTCCCCGAAGGGGCGACAGACGGGGCTGGGCTCAGCCCCAAGCCCGGGGCGCACCGGTGGTTACTGAACACCCGCTGGGCTCGGCCACACAGCCCCGTCCAGGGCAGGGCTCAGCCAGCCCTGCTGCCAGCACGGCTCTCCGAGGATCCCAGGGGAACAGCCCCAAAATCCTCCCTGCAGCCCGGGCAGACGCTGTCCCCCCACTCCCCTCGGCACGGCAGGTGATCCCAATGGTCGGGCACGACCCCCGCCGCTGCCGGCTTCTCTCAGCTCCCGTCCTGTCCTGGACCCGCTGTGCCACCGCCTGCCCGGGGACAAGAGGTGAGCTGAGCCCTGTCCCGAGGAGCTTCTCCCGTGGGAGCGGCGCCCCGGAGATCCACCGGACCGCAGCCCCGCGGGGCCCCTCCCGGGGCCCGGAGCGGCGGCACCGCGGGCGGGACCGCCCCGCCACCCGCGCGTGGGCGGGCCCGGCGGCCGGGGGCGGAGGCACGGCAGGGGGGGGGGGGGGGGGGGGGGGGGGC
>NW_024499540.1:69916-91529 GCF_017590055.1 Onychostruthus taczanowskii
GGCGGGGCTCGGCGGTGCCGGTGCCCGCGGTGCCGCTCGCTCCCGGGATGGAGCCCCATGAATGGACCGGCACCGAGAGCGCCCGCCTGGTCAGCCCGCGGGGCGGCCGCGCCGACGGCAGCCTGCGCCTCAAGAGGTACCGCCGGCACCGGCACCCATCACCGGCACCCATCGCCCCGCCTCCCATCACCGGCACCCATCGCCCCGGCACCCCCACCACCGCCAGCACAACTCCATCACCGGCGCCTACGGCACCGACGGCGCTCCCATCACCGACACCCCCATCGCCCCGGCACCTCCGACACTCCGGTGCACTTCCATCAGCACCGGCACTTCCACCAGCACCGGCGCACCACCGTCCCGACAGCCCCATTACCGGCGCTAGCACCTCCATCATCGGCACCCCCTTCACCCTGGCACCACCACCCGCGGCACCTCATCACCCCCCGGGGTCCCCGGCAATTCCTCGCACCGTCACCTCCATTATCTCCCGCATCTGCAGCCCTCGGTCCTCCCGCACCCGCGCTGCCGGCACCTGCTCGCCCATCATCGCTGGCACCTCCATCGCCCCCATCGCCCTCGGCTCCTCCGATACCCGCAAGCCCCCGGAGCGCCGCGCAGCTCCCACCCCCGGCACCGGCACCGGCACCGCCGGCACGTCCGTCCCCGCCCGCCCCCGTGCCTTCATCCATCCGAGCGGACACGGCACCTCCGCAGTCCCCGCGCCACCCTGACCGCCCGCCACTTGCACCGTCACCCCGCCACCGGCACGCTCGCCCCGCCACCGGCACCTCCGCTCAAGCGGAACCAGCCCCACGGTGCGCCAGCCTCGCTCCCCCCTCCGGTGTCCGTCCCGCACCTATCGGCGCCCAAACGTCTCCCACGCACACCGGTGCCATCCATCCATCACCCGCCCACAGCGGTACGGTTCATCCGTGAGCCCCCGTCCCGGTAGGCTGCCCGTCCCCGCTCCCGCACTGCTGCCCCACGCACCGGCACCTCGGCCCCCGCCGCCCCCTCCCCAGGCCCCGTCTCCCCACCGGTGGCACGTCCCGCAGCCTGGCGGCACCCATCGCCGCGGCACCCATCACCGGCACCCATCACCGGGACCCATCACCCTGCCGGCATCCCATCACCGGTACCCATCACCGGCATCCCATCACCGGCACCCATCACCGGTACCCATCACCGGCATCCCATCACCGGCACCCATGGCCCCGGCTCCCATCACCGGCACCCATGGCCCCGGCACCCATCACCGGCACCCATCACCCCGCCGGCATCCCATCACCGGCACCCATCGCCCCGGCTCCCATCACCGGCACCCATGGCCCCGGCACCCATCACCGGCATCCCACCACCGCCAGCACAACTCCATCACCGGCGCCTACGGCACCGACGGCGCTCCCATCACCGGCCCCCCCATCGCCCCGGCACCTCCGACACTCCGGTGCACTTCCATCAGCACCGGCACTTCCACCAGCACCGGCGCACCACCGTCCCGACAGCCCCATTACCGGCGCTAGCACCTCCATCATCGGCACCCCCTTCACCCTGGCACCACCACCCGCGGCACCTCATCACCCCCCGGGGTCCCCGGCAATTCCTCGCACCGTCACCTCCATTATCTCCCGCATCTGCAGCCCTCGGTCCTCCCGCACCCGCGCTGCCGGCACCTGCTCGCCCATCATCGCTGGCACCTCCATCGCCCCCATCGCCCTCGGCTCCTCCGATACCCGCAAGCCCCCGGAGCGCCGCGCAGCTCCCACCCCCGGCACCGGCACCGGCACCGCCGGCACGTCCGTCCCCGCCCGCCCCCGTGCCTTCATCCATCCGAGCGGACACGGCACCTCCGCAGTCCCCGCGCCACCCTGACCGCCCGCCACTTGCACCGTCACCCCGCCACCGGCACGCTCGCCCCGCCACCGGCACCTCCGCTCAAGCGGAACCAGCCCCACGGTGCGCCAGCCTCGCTCCCCCCTCCGGTGTCCGTCCCGCACCTATCGGCGCCCAAACGTCTCCCACGCACACCGGTGCCATCCATCCATCACCCGCCCACAGCGGTACGGTTCATCCGTGAGCCCCCGTCCCGGTGGGCTGCCCGTCCCCGCTCCCGCACTGCTGCCCCACGCACCGGGACCTCGGCCCCCGCCGCCCCTTCCCCAGGCCCCGTCTCCGCACCGGTGGCACGTCCCGCAGCCTGGCCCCGGGCGCAACACCTCGCTCCCACCCGCACCTCCCCACGGGTACCCGCGCCAGTCCCGTCTTCGGTTCCGGCGGGAGCCCCGGGCCACCGCCTCCTGCTGCTGCCGCCGGAACCGTGGCTGCTCGTCCAGCTGGGGGGTTCCGCCGGTGCCCCACCGACCGCCCGGCTGCATACCGGTGGGCGGCAGCAGGACCCTCGGGGGGTCTGGACAGCAGCCCCCCAGCCGGTGTCGCCGGCAGTGACCCCCGCCCCCAGTCTCTTCACAGGCTCTCGAGACCCCTCAGCACTGGCGGCCCCCCCGGCTCCAGATGCCCGCTGCCGCTGCAGCCCCCCGACCCCCAGCCCCGGGCAGGGCAGGCTCCAGGCCCGCCAGCAGCTGAGCGTCGCCTGCGCCGTCTGCTGCCTCTTCATGGTCGGGGAGGTGATAGGTAACAGCGGCTGGGCCGGGGTGGGGGGCTGCCGGCGGGGCGCGGGGTGCCAGCTGCTCTGTGCCCGCAGGTGGCTACCTGGCACACAGCCTGGCCATCATGACGGACGCAGCCCACCTGCTGACAGACGTGGGCAGCATGTCCGTCAGCCTCTTCTCCCTCTGGGTCTCCAACCGCCCACCCACCAAGAGCATGACCTTCGGCTGGCACCGCTCAGGTTAGCTGAGGGGCACGGCCCTGCGGGCTCCGGGGGACCCCCACGGCCGGGTTGGTGCTGATGGGTCTCACCCCACAGAGACGCTGGGTGCGCTGGCCTCTGTCCTCTCCATCTGGGTTGTGACCGCGGCCCTGGTCTATCTGGCAGCCGCCCGCATCATCAGCAACGACTACGAGATCGAGGCGCGAGCCATGCTGGCCACGTCCGCCTGCGCCGTCGGCGTCAATCTGGTGTACGTCCCACGTGTGCACCTGTGGTCCCTGCGCCCCATCAGCCTGAGTCCTGCCCCCTGTGCCCCTGGAACCCCAACTGTGCTCCCAGGTCACTTCATGTCCCTGTGCACCAGCCCTGTGTCCCCAGGCGCTGCAATCCCCACTTCCCTGTCCCCCGTGTGCTCAGGGCTTCCAGTCCACGTGCCTACATCCCCACACCCCACATTCCCTGGTCCCCCAAGTAGTGCCTCCCAAGCCCTGTCATGAGCCCCAGGACCAAAGCCCTGCCCTGTTCCTGCACACCTTCTGGCCCTGCTGCACCTCCAGCCCCACTCTTCCCACTGTCCCCAGACCCAGGTGTGACTGCCTGTGCCCCCTTTGCCTGAGCAGGGCCAGCAGGGCCCCCATGCCCTGTCACTGTGGCACTGAGCCAGCCCTGCTCTTTCCAGCATGGCCTACATCCTGCACCAGTCCCCTGCTGGCCACAGCCATGGCACAGGGGCCTACGAGCAGCTGGAGAGCTCTGTGGCCTGCCAGCCCAGCCGCAGCCCCCTGCCCGGCAGCACCAGTGTGCGGGCAGCCTTCGTGCACGTGGTGGGTGATCTGCTGCAGAGCGTCAGCGTCCTCGTGGCTGCCACCATCATCTACTTCAAGGTGCCCGGGCTGGACTGCCCCAGCGCTGCCCGTGGGAGCAGCTCTCCCAGTGCCACTCAGGTGCCACGTGGGCGCTGCCCCCAGCCTCACAGAGACCCCGCTCTCTGCAGCCCCAGTGCAAGATCGCAGACCCCATCAGCACCCTCTTCTTCTCGGTCTTCGTCCTTGGCTCCACCATCACGATCCTCAGAGACGTCTTCAGGGTCCTCATGGAAGGTGAGCAGTGAGTGAAAGGGGTGCGAGACCGCAGGTACAGGGTGGGTACAGGGTGGGTACAGGGGCTCCTGGAGCTTCATCTGCCACAGCACTTTGCCTCCCCTGTGCCTCCCCTGCCCCACCTGAATCCCCCCAGTTCCTCCTTGAGACCACAGGTACAGGGGGGGTACAGGGGCTCCTGGAGCTTCATCTGCCACAGCACTTTGCCCATGAGGCAGCTCGCCTCCCCTGTGCCTCCCCTGCCCCACCTGAATCCCCCCAGTTCCTCCTCTCCACCACAGCCAGGTGCACTGGCTCCAAGGTGAGGCCTGTCTCACCCCAAAGCCACCATGCCCAGCCTGGCTCCCCTGGGGAAGCCCCCAGCCCCGGTGGCTTGCCCTGGGAGCCCTCACCCAGGTGGGTGCTGTGTCTGGGGCCCAAGGGCGGGCCCGTGTGACCAGGTGGTGCTGGCAGGGACTCCGCGGGGCCTGGAGTTCGATGCGGTGAAGGAGGTGCTGCTGGGGGCCAGCGGCGTGCGGGGTGTCCACGAGCTGCACCTCTGGGCGCTGACGCTGAGCCACCCCGCCGTGTCGGTGCACGTGGCTGTGGGTGAGTGACCCGCACGGGGCACGGCTGGGTGCCAGGGGGGCCACTGGCCGTGCCAGGAACGAGCCCCTGCCCTGCTGCTCCCAGATGCCGGCGCTGACACCGAGATGGTGCTGCAGGAGGTCACTGCCCGGCTCCAGAGCAGGTTTGGCTTTGTCTCGTGCACAGTACAGGTGGAGCAGCACCAGGAGGAGTCAGCAGGCTGTCCCCACTGCCAGGACCCCCAAACCTGAGACCCCCACCTGCTGCTGTGTTGGGCCAGACGTGGCCCTGGCCCCAGCTCCTTGTGCCCTAGAGCAGGGCGGGAAGCCCCCAGCCCTGGTGGCTTGCCCTGGGAGCCCTCACCCAGGTGGGTGCTGTGTCTGGGGCCCAAGGGCGGGCCCGTGTGACCAGGTGGTGCTGGCAGGGACTCCGCGGGGCCTGGAGTTCGATGCGGTGAAGGAGGTGCTGCTGGGGGCCAGCGGCGTGCGGGGTGTCCACGAGCTGCACCTCTGGGCGCTGACGCTGAGCCACCCCGCCGTGTCGGTGCACGTGGCTGTGGGTGAGTGACCCGCACGGGGCACGGCTGGGTGCCATGGGGGGGCCACTGGCCGTGCCAGGAACGAGCCCCTGCCCTGCTGCTCCCAGATGCCGGCGCTGACACCGAGATGGTGCTGCAGGAGGTCACTGCCCGGCTCCAGAGCAGGTTTGGCTTTGTCTCGTGCACAGTACAGGTGGAGCAGCACCAGGAGGAGTCAGCAGGCTGTCCCCACTGCCAGGACCCCCAAACCTGAGACCCCCACCTGCTGCTGTGTTGGGCCAGACGTGGCCCTGGCCCCAGCTCCTTGTGCCCTAGAGCAGGGCAGTGCTTGAGATCCCATCCCCTCCTCTACCCACCCCTCTGCTGCGGAGCCCTGGGGTGGGACGGTGACTCCAGTGTGGTGTCCTGGGGGAATGGACACATGGCCTGGCCTGGCACAGGAGTTCCCTGGAATCTTCCCCTCCCTGCTGTGCCACAGCTCCTGAGGAGGCAGAATCCTGCCCCACCACCCGGTTCCCAGGGAGCCTGTCTGTCCTGGCAGGAAGGGACATGCCCCATGGGGGACCTCAGACCTGGCCTTGGCCCCAGCCCCCCATGCTGCTGCCTGGGCTCTGTCTGAATCCTCCTGTGCCTGGCCCTGACCCGTTCCCTCTGTTGAGTCGTGCCTGTGCCCCTGGTGTCCATCTGTCCATCTGTGCCAGCAGCGGTGCCAGCGCTGCCAATAAATGTGTTGGAGCAGCAGCAGCAGTGCAGCAGAGGGGCATGGGGAGGGAACCGGTGGAGCTGGGGGTGGGCCCCTAGAGCCAGAGCTACCAGCAATGCCCGCCCTGGTGCCAGTACCACCACAGCCATACAAAACCAACCACGTTTATTCTGCACAGCTGAACACGAGCTCAATGTGAGCAACTCCACAGCCCCCAGCCCCTTCCCTGCCCTCCGGCGCTCCGTGGGGATGGAGGCGACCACAAGCACAGCTCCACGCTGGTGGAGCCCACGGGGCTTCTGCAGGGCCACACCCACAGCTCAGCCCTGGACACGCCAGGTCCCACCACCCCTGCCCAGCTCAGAGCAAACAGTGCAGACAGACCCTTCCAGGCCCAGAGCACGAGGACGAGTGTCCCGAGCATCCCAGGGAACGGCTGGGAGCAGCTGTCCCTCCTGCAGCAGACGCCCATCAGGAAAGCAGCACTGAGGGCCCACAGCCCCACGCCAGCCCAGCTGGCCCCAGCCCCAAGCCCTGCCCAGGGTGAGCACATGGCAGCAGCGTGAGGGACTGACACCCCTACTCGGCTGGCAGCAGGGGGTGCTCAGGGGGGGCAGGGCTGCTGGGTGTGTCCCCATAGAGGATGCTGAAGCGGGCCTGGCACTCTGGGAGCAGCTGGTGGCCCACGCCGGAGGCCAGCCCTGCCAGGCAGTGCGCCCGCACAATGCCCGCCTGCCCGCCCGACACCAGCCATCCCTGCGAGTCCAGGTTAGGGCTGAAGCGCACCTGTGGGAGAGAGGAGCTCCTAAGGGACAGGGCTGGGGTGCTGGGACTCGGCCCAGAGCAGAGCAGAGCCATCTGAGCGCTGGGCTGGGGCTCGCACCGGCCCACTGACCTTGTGGAGGGCCTCCAGCTGCAGGCGGTCGAGGCTCAGCTCTGCCTTCAGCTCCTGCACGTGCATCCGGCGCATGGGCTCCCGGCTCGTGAAGTTCTGGAAGCTGCGCTGGAAAGCGGCGGCACCACCTTGGGCGGCGGGCCCGAGGCAGGAGCAGCGCAGGCACCATCACCTCAGCCCTGCCCGAGGCAAGGGGCTGCCCGACGCCCCAGCAGCGCCTCCCGGCCCTCCACCCCAGTGCCCAGCCACAGCCCCACGAGCCCTGGCTGCCCCCGTCCTCTCCTACCAGGTCCGTGTCCTGGAATCGGATGTAGCTCCTGGCGACCATCTCACTGTAGCGATGGGTCCTGGGCAGGGCCTGCTCGCTGCCCTCGGGCCCGTCAGGGCTGCAGGGCAGCAGGTCAGCTTTGTACACGGGCTGCGGGTGAGAGGCAGCTGAGGGCAGGGCTGACACAGATCCTGCTGCTCCTCTGCAGACAGGACCACCAGGCATGAGTGGGATGGGGGCCCAGGACACTTTTCCTACGGTCCCCCTGTCCCTGCTGGCCCTGTGTGCGGGGCTGGGTCCCCCGAGCGCGATGATCTCTTACAAATCTGCGGTCCGAGGAGCGCTTGATGTTGAGGGGGTTGACAGCCAGGTCAGGCAGCACCGCTGCCACCAGCTCACCGGTGATGTCACCCGCAGCTACTGTGTTCAACCAGTCCGAGCCAGAGATGCTCTGCAGGGACAGAGGGCTGGAGGGCACGGGGTTCCCACCACAAGCCCCAGCCCCAGCTGGGTCCGGCCTGGCCACTGGCACAGAGTGGCCCTGCACTGGCCCTTACCCACACGGTGCCCTTGCGAGGGGCCACAAAATAGGCCTTGAAGCCCAGGTACCCGGCGTCGATGTAGTGGATCCCACAGAGCCCGTACCTGTGGTGCAAGGCACAGAATGAGCCCTGGGATGCCTGACTCTGCCATTCCTGTCACCAGGAATGCGAGAGCCAGGCACAGCCCACCTCCCCACAGAACTGGCCCAGGGTGAGGGGGCTGTTCCTGCTCCAGCAGCATGTCGTAGAGTCCAGAGCAAGCAGAGGTAAGGCAGCTCCCAGAGGCCAAGAACCCACTGAGTTCCCAAACCCCTTCAGCAGCACTCCTGCTGCCATCCCCTGCCCCCCTGCCTCTGCCTCAGGCTGGCATGGCAGAGGGCATGTCACACTTTGCTGCTGTGCTGTGACACAAAACAAGCAGAGCCTGCCCTTGCTGTGGCACAGCTGGACAGTCCCAGGGAGGGGGAAGCCAGAGGGGCCCCTGGGAAGCTGGACCAGGCCCTGGCAGCAGGACTGGCCCCCAGCACTCACGGGGCATAGCAGTTGTCCTGGGCCACAGTGATGCCATTGTAGGGCAGCAGCCAGGCCACCTCGGTGCTCAGGAAGCGCTTGATGCTGTTGATGGGCTCGTAGAGCCGCCGCAGGTCCCAGAACTTGATCTTGCGATCGCTGCCCACCGTGACCAGGAAGTTGCTGAGCAGCAGGAGAAAGGCAGCACTGAGAGCCCAGCACAGAGCCGTGCCCTGGCCCACCACAGGGCCCAGGTGGCCCCAGTCTTACAGTGACCCAGCTGCCCTCAGCCTGGAAAGCCCAACCCAACCTCCCTGGTGCTGCAGAGGGCCAAGTGCCATTGGCACCACGGCCTCGCAACCCCTTCTTAACAAAAGGAGGAAGTTCCTCTCTCGGCAGCATCTGTGGCTGCTCCTGCCCTCACCTGTCAGCTTTGCACCACTCAATGCTCCGGACTGCCTGGTCATGGGCCAGAAAGCACCGGAAAGGGTAGAGCTTGAGGGAGGCGTCAGGCTGGTGCACGCACTGCAGCAGGGATTTGGTGAGCAGGTTCCACACTGCCACGGTGCCTGTGGAAAGACTTGTGCCCATCAGGCACTGCCAACGGCACAGGTGCTTCAGCGGGGGATCAGCAGCAGCACAGGCAGGGCCATGGGAACATGGTGGCCAGGCTGGAGCTGAGGCTCCAAGCAGACAGCATGGTGGCAGGTCCTGGCAGCATAGCACAGAGCTGTGGATCACTGCAAGCCTAGCAGAAAATTCCATCCAGGCAAGCTCAACAGATGTGGATAAGCACAGAGACACAGGCACAGACAAACAGTGACCAGCCTGGAGGTATGTCAGAACAACAACAGCCAGCCCAGAGAAGCCTTCCCCAGACCCAGGGCTGGGCAGAGGTGCCAGCACCAGCTGAGGCTGAGCAGTTGAGGCTCCAGTGCCTCTGCCAGGGTGAGGGCTGCTCCTGAGTGCTGCCACAGGGCACAGAAAGAGACTCACCATCATAAAACCCTGCTGCCAGGTGATGGTGGGGCTTGGAAGGCATCCAGGAGAGACTGAAGCACTGTCCACACTCGGATCCATTACCTGCCTGGATGGAGCCCACCTGAAGTGTGGCGATGCACTGTACCTGGGGGCCAAGGGAGAGCCCTGGGTCACAGCTCTGCACCAGCGCCATCCATGCCCCAAGGGCAGGATGCCTGGGGTGGGAGCACGACACTGCTCTGCCCCTCCAACACTCTGCAGGTGCCTGGGCTCCCCAGGGTCTGCCACCTGCACTGCTGGGGGCTCGCCGGGTGCCGGCCCTGCCAGGGATCACCACGGCAGGGAACACTGACCTTGCAGATAAGGTGCTTGTGGAGGGACCCATCTAGAAGAGAGCAGAAGGGGGTCAGGGCAGGCTTTGGCTGTCCTGGGAGCTCCCTGTCTGGAGCCTGGATTGCAGCTCCTCTCAGCCCTGGCCAGGGCTCCCAGTCCCTGTCCCGCCATTCCCCTGGAGCAGTGTCCCCAGCACAGCAGGAGCTGAAGCACAGGGAGGAGCAAACTGGTGGCAGCAGGACCCCCAGGAGCCAGGCCTGCCTGCGTGCTGGAGAAAGCAGCCCCTGAAACATGCCGCAGGCAGAGATGATGGGCTCCTGCCCCACCATGGCCGGCACCAAAGCTGAGGTGACACGGTGACACACAGGGGTCACACCTGACTCTGACCACTCCAGGGAGGCAGAGCAGCTGTGCAGGATATCTGCTCCATGGCTGACAGGACTGAGCAGCCAGGCAGCACTCCTGGGGAGGGCAGGCTGCAGAGACCCCACACCCAACAGCTCAGGGCAGGAAACCCACAGGACCACCACGCACCAGCTCTGTCTACGAGAGAATCTGCCCCCTCAACAAGAGTGCTGTGGGGACCTGTCCCACACCCATCAGGCCTGGGGTCCCTGACCCCCAGTGTGGGGCTGTCCTCCAGCACAGTCAGCACCAGACAGGCACGTCACAGCCTGGAGCCTGGCAGCCGTGGGGGCAGACATGGAGGAGCTGTGCATCTTCCTTGGCACAGCAGTGGCAGCCAGGATGCAGCAGGGAGACCAGCGCCAGCTCTGCCAGGCAGAACAGAGGACTGCGGGTCCCCAGTGCCCCAGGCTGTGCCAGCACAGCCCCCCCAGTCTGGGACCCCGAAAGCCTGTCAGCACAGCCTGGCAGCGATGCTGTGGCTGCACGGCAGCGCTGCAGCCCAGCCCTGAGGCACGGGCACCGTGCGTGCAGCCGCACCAATGCTGGGCTCCAGGCTCCGGCAGCGGCTGGGGGGGCTCGTCCCACGTGCCGGGGGGGCTGCGGCAGCGCAGGCACAGCCAGCACGGGGGGGCACGGGGAGCCTTTCCCCGCCGCCCGCGGGGGAGTGCTGCCTGCCGGCCACGGCTGAGCGCCCACCGCCAGCACGCGCCGGCCATCAATCCCGCCGGCTCGGCACTCTCATTACAGGCACCATTAGCCCGAGCCGGCCCTGCACTCCCTGTCCTGTGCTAACACACGGCTCGGCCAGGCTGCAGCGAGCAGCTCTGGCAGCAGGGAGATGGGGAATGGCTGGGCACACTCTTTGTGGCTGCACCACCCTGCACCCTGCTGTGGCCACAGTGACGCTGCTGAGAGCCCCCTCCCAGTGCCCAGCCCCCGGGGGCTGCCCGGGAGCTACATCCCTGCCAGGCTGCTGCAGTGCCCCCGAGACACAACCAAAGCAGCACTCTGCATGTGGGCTCCTCTCACACAGGTAAGGCTGCAGCTCTTCTCCACTGCAGTTCCACACTGGAATTGTGGAAGCCATTGGAAGCAAGGCTTTGGCACTGGGGCTTGGATCTCTGGGCACAATGGTACTCAAAGCAGGTTCCCAACACCAAAAAGCAGCCTGGGATCCCACACTATACACCTGTGGCAGATGCCAGGCTGGGGGCAGCAGGGTCCCAATCTCGGGGCTCAGGTGGGCTCACTTCCCCACCACACAGCTCCCAGGCTGGGGCACAGCCCTGCTGCCAGATCCCCAGCACAGCAGGCTCCCATGGACAGAGGAGCCCAGCCCGGGGCTTGCAGTCCCACCCTGGCACAGGTGGAGGAGGGCCAGGATGCCCCTGCTCAGCAGTGTGGCTCTTCCTACCTTTTACCTGGGTTGTCTTGGCGTGGTGCAGGGCCTCAGGGTGCGGCAGGGCATACACCACCACCCTGCCGTCTGAGAAGGCAGCAGCCAGCAGGCCCAGCCGGCTCATCTGTGGGTGCTGGGGATGGACAGATGGGCTCACACATGGGGTCACCTCCCAGGACCCCCGGGGAACCTGGGGCAGCCCCCAAGCAGCACTCACCATCCGGGCTGCAGTGGGTGGCTCCCAGGCACCACTGGGGCAGAACTTCATGTCCCACACACAGCCGTAGTCAGCAGCGATGGCATAGGCCAGCCTGGCTTTGTTGGGAGAGCTGTGGGCATGAGTTTGGCCATGAGTAACATGGCAGCTGGTGCCCAGAAGCTCCTACACACTCCAGTGTACACCACTAGCAGAGCTGGCCACCAGCACAACCCCCTCAGGTTCAGGCTGAGGCTGGTGGCTCTGGGAGAGGACAAGCCTCACCACCCACACAGCCATGGAGGGACACACGATCAAGGCAGGCCCCAGCCCCAGGCCTGGCCACTCACCCCTGCTCCGTCTGCAGCGTGCCCAGGTCCCAGAGCTGCAGGAGGGCAGGGCCTGAGTGAAGCCCAGACACACTGTGCGTCTCCTCCATGCTCCTGTGGCAGGACACGGCCACGTACTGCGGGGCTGCGGAGCCCTCTGGGGTTGGGCACCACGCCATCGCCCACACCGGGCCGCCCACGAAGAACGAGACATCCAGGCGCTCTGGGTGGGGCTGCAGAGAGCTGAACCTGTGGGTGGGAGTGGGGTGAAGGCTTCTGCAGAGCTGGGCCAGGGGCTGGTGGGACCCCAGGGCACGGCACGGGCCGGCTGCCCAACCCAGGGTGCAGCCCTGGGGTAACCCCTGGTCCCAGACAGGCCTGGGGACACCCTGACAGCCACTGCCACCCCAGGTGGGGGACAGCCTGCCAGGCAACAAGCAGCCTGCTGGCCCGAGGACACCCCATGACACACCTGTTTAACCTGTACAAGGCACCATCGTCCTGGATGCCCTCACGCTGGACGGAGAAGAGCGGGGACTTCTCCTCTGCTGGCAGGTACGGGGCAGCCTCGCTGTGCAGGCACAAGTGAGAGGAGGTCTCCCACCCCTCACCCAATCACCCCAGCACAGCCCCCTGCCCCCACACAGGCCCTGCTGCTGGCCATGTTGCTCCACAGCCACATCCAAGAGACCCCCAAAGCCCACAGCACACACACAGAGGGGTGTGGGAGCACAGGCCACCCATCCTCTTGCTCACCCCAGCCACTGCTGGGACCTGCCCCACTTCTCCTTTGGCCCTGCTCCCAGGGTACCTGTCAGAGAGACACGTCCACCTGTGTGCCACTGGGATCCAGTCGGGGAACTCCCACTGCGAGTGCTTCTGCTCCCGCCTGCAGTGCATGCCAGACCTCAGCCACGGCCCTGCACCTGCCACGTCCAGCACCCCTCCTCACAGCCCCTCCCCAGGCACGAGCAGCACCCCTGCCTGCACGCTGTGGCACGGCCCCTGCCCTTGGCAGCCCTCCCGACCCAGCTGTGCCCCACCCCAGCAGAATACTGACATTCCTGAGGCTCGTGCTCCTTCACCCTTGCATCTGTGCCACTGGTGACACCAGGACACACCCGCTGCTCCCTGTAGCCCCCCTGAGCCTCAGACACCCCGAGTTTCCACTCACAGGCTGCAGGTAAGGCTGGAGCTCTTCTCCACTGGGGCCATGATGGAGTTGTGGAAGCCGTTGGGGGCGAGGCCTCGGCACTGGGGCTTGGATCTCTGGGCACAAGAGCAGACTCAGAGCAAGCCCTGAGCCCTGGGGGACCACCTGTCCCAAAGGGAACCACCACAGCCCCCGAGAACAGAGCTCTCCCCAGCCACTGCCAGCATGCCACACTGGGCTGAAGACACACAGCCCCCCCGTGGGAGCTCCCAGGAGGCCAGGACCCCCTCAGGAGCTGCCTCCACCTCCCCCTGCTCCCTCTCCCAGAGCACCTGTCCCTGCTCCCGTCCCCACTGGCCCTCACCCGGGGCTGCCACTGGCCTTGTGCCTCCCCCGTGTGCCACCCCGTCGCAGCTGCCCTGCCCTGGCAGCAGGGGCCCTGTGGGACAGCAGGGCCACCTGGAGCTGTGGGTGCTGGGACACAGGCGAGCAGGGGCCCAGGCAGAGCCCCAGTGCCTGTCCTCACCCCCGTGGCTGCCGTCCTCCCGCCGTGCCCTCGGGGTGCCTCCAGCTCTGGCTCCGACGCCTCGCTGAGCAGCGTGTCGCTGCCCTCCTCCTCCTCCTCCTCTGCCTGCAGCACCTCCTGCGAGGGCACGAAGTCAGCGTCTCGTGCGGGGTCGTCGCTGTCCGCGTCCTCCTCCCTCCTCCTCCTCCGGCGCTTCCTCTGGCTGGGCTCGGGCGCGCCCTTGGCGGGAGCAGGGGGCTGGCAGGCGGGCATCAGCTCCTCCGCCAGCTCCTGCAGGTACAGCAGAGCCCTGCAACACCAGGGCAGCGCCTGCAGGTAAGCAGCAGCACGGCACAGGGTGGCCAGCCCTGCCTCCCTGCCTCCCTCCAGGCCGTGCTCTGGGCAATGAACCCGCTCCAGCTGTGCCTGAGCACACAGCCTCCCCCGCCCTGAACTCCCTGGAGCTCGCCCTGCTACCACCAACAAGCTCCTCCTGCTCTGTCAGGAACCAAGGAAATTCCTCCTGCCACAGGCAGCTGCTGCGCCCTGCCAGGGGCTCCTGGATCCAAACACATTCCCTAAAGTGGGAAAGGATTGGTCTGTCAGGCATCAGTACATCCCACCAACAGGGGACAAAGTCCTACAGGACAGACACTGAGACCCTCTGGGGAGACGGATCCTTGAATCATGGAATGGTTTGGGACTCTAAAGCTCACCCAGTTCCAAACCCGTGCCAAAGGCAGGGACACCTCCCACTAGACCAGGCTGTCCAAGGCCCATCCAACCTGGCCTGGCACACTCCCAGGGATGGGGCAGCCACAGCTCCTCTGGGCACCCTGTGCCAGGGCCTCAGCACCCTCACAGGGAAGGATTTCTTCCCTAACTCTCACAGTGGAAAGCCATTCCCCTGCGTCCTGTCCCTACAGGCCCTTGTCCAAAGGCCCTCTCCTCTTGCTTTGGGCACCGTAAGAGGCTCTAGGGTCTCCCTGGAGCCTTTTCTTGTGCAGGCTGAACACTCCCAGCCCTCTCACGTGTCTCTGGAGCACAGGTCCCCGGCCCCAATGGCCACCATCACTTACACTTTGGCCGCCCTCCTCTTGGGCCGCCCGCCCCGCGGGGTCTCCGCGCCGTCCCGCTCCTCGCCGCTGCCCAGCCCCTTTTCCACGCGGATGGGCTCCGGGGCCCGGGACAGCTCCACCAGCAGCACCTCGGCCTTGCCCTTCCTGCCTCGCCGCCCGGCAGCCCGCGGCGCCGCCACTGCCCCGTTGGCGCTGCCCTCCGCCGCGCCGTCGGGACAGGCTCGGGGCCGCCCCGGTTTCCCCGGGGCTTTCGCAGCTTCTGCTCCATGCTCACAGCGCAGACCTGCCGCCGGCTGCTCCTCCCCTGCCCCAAAACACCGCAATTAGCGCCGGGGCGCGGCAAGGCCCCTTGGCACCACTCGGCGTCCCGCAGCACCGCGTACGGCGGCACCAGCTCGCACCCCGGGGAGCGCCCCCGCCTCGCTGCGTCCACCCCCGGTACATACGGAGCGCTCTCTGTTCACCCTCCCGCTCCCCACTACGGCTCCGGCTCCGCCCGGCAGAACGCGATCGTCGTCCCGGCCGCTCCCGGCCGCTCCGCTCCCGGCACGGCGGCCCGCGGGCGGCGCTCGACGCCATCGGGGGCTCCCAGAGCCGCCGCCCCGGTGCGGGCCGCGCCGCCAGCACCGAACCGGAACCGGGGATGGCCAAACCGATGACGTTACAAGGACGCGACGGGTGTGGGGTGGGCCGGGGCATGAGCCAGCCCTAACGAGGCGTGTCCATGCAAATGAGATTCCGCCGCGCGGCATGCCGGGGCCGGTGCCGCGCCGAGCCCGCGCTGCCCTGGCGCGTCCGCGGGCTTGGCGCGGGCCGGGCCGTGCGGGCCGCGGGTGTGCTGACCCCTGCGATTTCCCCAAATGCGGGAAACTCGACTGCATAATTTGTGGTAGTGGGGGACTGCGTTCGCGCTCTCCCCTGGTCTCGTGGTCCAACAACAGATCTGAGCTGTACTGGGTTGTATAGAGGGAAGTTACTCTCTCAGTGCAGGGGTTCTGTTCCCTGCAGAGCCTGACGCGTGCCCGCAGCGCTGGCGGTCTCTGCTCGCCGCGATGGTGACACGGCAGTGCGCACCCCGGCCCTGCACCGAGGACGGGGCGAGGCACACGGGAGCCGTGGCATCTCGGACCGCGGGTGTAGGAGGGCTCGCGAGGGGTCTGGGATTCTCCGGCAGGACGGGAAAGCAGCGAGGGCAGTCCGCTCGTGCTCCCGGTGCGCAGTGCGAGGCTAGCCGTGGGTCCAGGGGCATCCCAGGGAGCTCTCCCAACAGGCCGTGCCGGAGAGACATATCGCCGTTCTCTGCAGGAATGGGCCAGCAGATCCCTAAAGGGATCTGCCTATGGAGTGCTGCCATCGAGGCCGGGATGATCCTGGCCTGTCCCATGCCGTGTCCGCAGGAGCAGGGAAACACCCCGTGAAAGGGGTCCTCGCCAGGAGTGGGGGGCACAGATGGTCTCGCTCGCTGAGCCCTGCCCGGGTCACACCCGGCCGAGTCCGGAAGTTCAGCCGGACTTGGAGTGGGAATTTGACGCACCCCGAGTTGGACGAAGTCTCTGCCCCTGTCCGTCCCTCCTGCAAGGTCGGAGGACTGGCCAGGACGCTAACCCGAGTCTTGCCGTCCCACCGAGCACACAGTGGGGCTGCAGGCTCTCCTGGACCCGCGGGCCGGAGCCTGAGAGGCGAGGCTGGGCTTCTGCACAGATGGAGATGGGGCAGGGACTGGGCGCCGAGGCCCCGTGGAGTCGGGCTCGCAACACTGCTGCTGCGTCTGGAATTGGGAATACCAACAAACAACGTGTGCACACTACCTGTACCTAACCCTGACTACAACTCCCCCGCCAACACTGAAACCAGGGACAGCGTGAATATCCTCTCCCCTACTATAAATTACGCAGTCACGCTCGGTGATGTCGCACGGGCCAGCACGCCCGGAGTGCAGGGACCTGCCGGTATTAGTTCGTTCCCTGCGCTGTGAGCCCGCAGCTCCCGCACGGCCCGGCCCGCACACGAGGGCAGCGGGGTCTCTGCGCCGGCTGCGTCCCGTCATGCCGCGCGGCGAAGCCTAATTTGCATAGACACGCCCCGCGAGGAGTTCTCTGAGCCCCAGCCGCTGCCAGAACATCAGTGCGATTTGCATGGCCCCGCCCCCGGCGGCAGGCCCCGCCCCCGGCGGTTCGGGAGCCGCGCCGGTGCCGGTGCCGGTGGCGGTGCCGCCCGGGCCGTGGGGCACCGCCGGTCCCCTTTTCCCTACCCCGGGCACCGGGAAAGGTGCCAGCGGCCAGGGCCAGAGCGACCCGCGCTCTCCCACACCAGCAGCACAGCCCGAGTGCCACCAAATCTCCGAGGAGGGTAAGCCAGGGGCCATCACCACACCGTCATCGTTTCCCCAGAGGAGGGGCCTAGGGACAGGGAAGACCCGTCTATGCTGCAGCATGGAGTGGGAGGAGAGCCCCCAAGGAAGGTGCAGAGCTGTGCCAGCGGTGACATGGATGGCACGGGTGCCAGGGCTCTGCCACACCACAGATGGCACACACAGAGTACTGGGGCCTGGTTTATTAGTGTCCATGCAGCTGCTCTGACTACTGATCCACATTCTTAACGCGCAGGACCACAGGCACTGAGGTGCAGGGGATCATGCCCAAGTCTGTGATGACCAAATCCACCAGGTCTGGGGGCGTCACATCGTAGACCAGGTTAAGAAGGCGTAGGGACTTGTTCTCTGCCCAGCCCCCAAGCTGGGCCTGGCCCTTCCGGAGCACAATCAGGTCATCAGGGTCATCTGCAGAGTGGAGAAGCAATCAGGACCGGGAGAGGGACAGTAGCTCTCCATCCCGCCCCTGGAGCAGCACACACCACCACTGCCTGCCACATGCCCCTGCCTGCAAGTGACCCCTTGCCCAGGAAGAGGGATGGCAGGGCTGAGCAGCTGTCACGGTCCACAGCAGGGACTGGGAGAGAAGGTCCCAGGTGGGAGGAGAGGGACAGAAGCCGTACCCAGCTCGTTGGAGACAAAAGAATCCGTCTGCACCCGCTCGCAGAACTTGTAGGTCTCGCAGCAGACCAGGACGGGCACGTTGTAGGCCTTGGAGACCAGCGCGATCTGCGAGGTGCCCACGCGGGACATGACCGAGCCATTGGCCAGCAGCGCGTGGGCTCCCAGCAGCACTTTGGACACCTGTCGGGGCAGCACGGGCTGTGTAAGCACCTTTGGTCCCGGCGCAGCCTCCCCGGCCCGTGGCGCAGCCCTCACCTCGGGCAGCACGTAGGAGATGGCGTTGATCATGACGTAGGTGCAGTGGATGCCGCGGCGGACCAGGCGGCGCAGCGTCTCGCGGCCCTCCAGGCGCGGCCGGCTGTCCACCACGACCACGCGGAACGCGCGGCCCTTCTTGGCGTGGGCGTCGCACAGCGTCCGGTTCACCAGGGAGGAGCTGCGGGGCGCCCGTCAGGAGCTGCCTCCCACCAGGGCAGGCTCCCAGCTGGCCACGACACCACCCTGATCCTTGTGAGTGCTGCCCTTCCCGAGCCCTCCTGCCTCGACGCCTCCCAGGGCACGTCTCCCTGTCTTTGCACAAGGAAGCACCCTGGGAAAGGTGATGTCTCAGCCCTCCCTGGAAGCAGCACTCACCTGTTGCAGCCTGAATTGCTGCTAGTACAGTCCAAGGTAAAGAAGCAAAAAAGGCCTTTGCTTAACAACCTCCCTGTCTGTGACCAGCACAAGGGACTCTGCTGCTCCACACCCTCTCACGACACTCCCAGCCTGCGTTGGCCTCCTGCCCCTGCTCCTTGCTGTGCCCAGCATACATAGCATACCTGGACTCTTGCTGCAGCAATCTCTGGTTCTTTTCCCCACCTCTACTTCTTGGGATGCATACTTCCGTTTATTTGCTTCCCGACATTTGGCTGTGTTGCAGTTTGTTTGAAATCCAGTGAACAACCCTGGCTGCTCTGTAAGTGCCCTGGGTGGAGGGAGCTGTGGCTCTGGGGTTCTTGGAATCCAACTTCATACCAGGTAAGACAGTGCTGAGCCCTGTGCAGGACCATCACAGCCTCACCTCCCATGCTGTTCCATCCCCTCTCCTACCCGCCGGCTCAGCTGCCTGTGCTCTGTGCTCACCATCCATACACCAGTATCACGTCGTGGTCATTGATCTTCTCAAAGGCAGACCTTGAGATGGCCTCAGCTGCCAGGACAATCTTCTCTCGCAGGTATTTGTCGATCACGTCCTGGAGCTTCTCCTTTGCCTGGGGAGAGACATCACACACACCTTTCTTGCTCTCAGCAGCTCCCTGATTTGAGCCAGGTGGGGATCGGGCTCTTCCCCCCAGTAACAAGTTTTCAATTCCACTGCAGCACTGTTCTGTGTCTACATCCCATCCCTGCTCAGCTCCTTCGCCCAGGGCCTGGAGCCTGCCACTGAGCAAGGCCACTCACCTCATCCTCTCTCAGGGTGTCTGGCAGGCATGAAATCTCCTTCTTGAGGAATTTGATGGCATTGCCCATGCTGGCTGAGAGAGGCCGGCACTGGTTCAGGAAACTAAGGAAGAAATGGGCTTAGCTCCAAAGCAGCCTGGAGGGCCAAGACAGGGAGAGGGAGGGTGGGCAGGAAGGCAGAAGCCTAGGAAAGTCAGCCAAAGTTTGGGGGGACACCAACCCCCAGAGATGTGAACAATGTACCACACTCTGTGGAGCTTTGGTCCCTCTGCTCTGGCACTGGGAGCCCTCACCTGATGTGTGGCTTCAGCTTGGCCACCAAGTCCCGTGAGAGCTCCTCATTGGGGGGAGTGGAGTAATCCCGGATCAGCTGAGACAAGGAGAAAGGGAGTATGATCTCAGGGCTGCAGTCGGGGCTCGCATGTCCTGCACAGCCTGACACGCTGCCTGGAGGGGCAAAGGGTGCTCCAGGGACTCAAACCAGCAGGGACAGCGCCAGAAAAGGACCCTGCCGTGGCACGAGCCAAAGGAAGAGGCTGAGGATGACTGAGCACAGATACAGCCCCGCCAGTCAGGGCACAGGAACACACACCTGCAGGCAGCACGGCGTCCCTGCAGCCAGGCAGCTGCTCAGGTACCTGTTTGAAGACTTCGAGCAGCGCGATGCATCGGGCGTTGGAGCCGTTGATGATGCCCTGGGAGTACTGGAGGCCGAGGCGCACCACTGCTGGGTGGATCACTGTGGAGGGGATGCTGCAGGGACCAGTGCAGGGAGCTGTCAGCACCTCTGCAGCCCAGAACACGCAACCCATTTATGAGCCCCAGCCCAACAACCCAAGGGACGGCCCAGAAAGGGGCTGGCAGTAACCTGAGGAGCCAGGCTCACCCCACAGCCCCTTCTCCTGTGGCCCTGCACTCTCTCCATAGGAAAGATATTGGGCTTCCCCTACTGCCACTCCTCAAAGCAAGCGAAACGCCCCCCACCACTCCACTGGGTGTATCCCACATGCAGAATTATGACACTCCTCCTCCAGAGCCATTCTGCAGCCAGGCCAGCCAAAGCAGAGCCTTGGGCTGGGGAGGCCCTGTACCTCATCTGCTGCGTCAGTGGCTTTTTCCGGCTGTACTGGTGGAGGTGGGAGAACAGGTTGACCTTGGTGCCATAGTCCTGCCTCAGAGGTACCTGCAGCCAAGTGTTGTGATGGCTCACCCAGAGCTCTGCTCATTCCAGGGCCCCAGTCACACCCAGCACTTGCTCAGGGCACGCAAAGTTCCCCTCTGCCCTTCAGAGAGCAGGCCCTGGTCCCACCATGTGCCCCCCCAGGCCCCCTGCAGCACAGCTGCCCCAGGTGTGCAGCCTGTCACCCAGTACCTGCTGCCTCTCCAGCTTCTTGGCCAGTTTCCTCTGGGCAGCAGGGTCATCCACCTGTACATGCTCTGGCAGCCGCTTCACCACTGCAAGGACAGCTGGGATGAGGCCAAGCTGCTTTGGTGCACCTCCAAATTCAGAAGAGGCAGGGCAGCACCCAGGGAAAGGCAGAACCCAGAGCACGGATGGATCACATGGGCATTCTCTGCCTGTGCCCACACCAGACCCTCCCATCCTGCTCACCACCCTCTGCACCCCGTGGTGCTGACAGCCTTACTGGACTGGGGCTCGGTGGGGCTCTGCCGGGGCTTGGCCGTCGTGGCTGCCTGGCTCAGCTCTGCCTTCCTGGCCTGCTTCTGGGCCCGCTCAGCCTCCTGCTTAGCCCGGCGCTCCGCTCGCAGCTCCGCTTTGCTCTTGCCCCCCGCGGGTTTCTCGCCGTCACCGGGGCCATCAGCCGAGGCAGGGGGGGCCGTGGGCTGAGCAGCTGCTGTGGGGAGGAAGGGGAGTCTGTGCCCAGTCTCGCCGGGAGATGTAGCCCAGTGCGAGGGGCAGCCCGCGGCAGGGAGAGCCCTCTGTGCCCTCACGGGGCTGCACGCCCTGGGCACCGCGCAGCCGACACCGCACCGGGGGCAGCCCCGCGCTCCCGCGGGCAGCGGACGGGACTCTCTGTACTGCAGCCCCCGGCAACGCGGCTGTGCGAGGGCCCGGACCGGGGCACGGCTACACCCAGGGGTCCCGCTGGAAGACACGGCCGGCTCCGGGCGTTGCCGGCCCGGGACACCCGCGGGCCCGGCCCGGCGCTGCCGCTCGGGGCTCTGCGGGGACGGCGGCGCTCACCCCGCGGCTGCCCCGCCTCGGGGGGCGCACCCAGCTCCGCGGGCTCGGCCGACGGCGCCTTCTCGCTCCTCTTCTTCTTCTTCTGCTGCTTCTTCTCCTTCCGCAGCTGCAGCTTCTCCTCCCGGGAGAGCTCCGGGGCCTGTGAGCACACACCGTCAGGCGGCCCGGACCCCGCTCCCCGCCCCGGCCTCACTCCAGCGCCGGCATCACACCAGCCCCGGCCTCACTCCAGCCCCGGCCCCGCTCACCTGCGGTCCCGCCGGCACCGGCGCAGCTCCCTCGGGGTTCCCACCTAGAATGACGGGAGCGTGAGCGCGGCCGGGTCCCCGTGTCCCGGTCGCGGTCCCCGTGTCCCGGTCGCGGTCCCCGTGTCCCGGCCCGCACTCACCCTCCCGCTCCGCCATGGCCCGCGCGCCGCCCTCAGCGCCCCCTGCCGGCCGGCGGCTCCACGTCACCCGCGGACGGCCGCTCCTCTCCGCGACGCGATGACGTCACCCCCGGTGCGGGGCCGGTCCGTTCCCGGGGGTCGCTCCCGGGCCCCGCCCCCCCGGTCCCCGGTCCCGGCCCACCCCGGCACTCGCTGCGGGCGCGCCTGCAGCCCCGGCGCGGCGGGGGCGCTCGGGGCGGGGCGGG
>NW_024499540.1:92070-252962 GCF_017590055.1 Onychostruthus taczanowskii
GGGCGGGCGGAGAGCGACGGCCCCGGGCGGGGCGGAGCGGGACGGCCCTGGGGCGGGCGGTGCTGCCGGCCGCGCCATCGCGGGGAGTGCTGGCCCGAGATGGCGGCGGCGGGAGGCGGGTAGCGGGGGCGCGCCGCTCGGCCCGGCCATGCACTTCTCCATTCCCGAGACCGAGACCCGCGCCGGGGACGGCGGCGCCGCCGCCTACGTGGTGAGCGGGGCCGAGGGAGCGGAGCTGTCCCGCAGAACGGAGCCGCCCCGCGGAGCCGAGTGGGTGGCGCGGCTCCTCGGCCCGGGTGCGGTGCGGCCCCGGTGGGGCGGTGCGGGTCCGCAGCCCCGGCGCGGTGGCGGGTCGGGATCAGGACCGGGACCGGGGCCGGGCGAGGCGGGCAGGTCCCGGCCCGCCGCCATCCCCCCGGCGCCCTGTGCCAGGGCCGAGCAGGGATCGGGCCCCGCCGCCCCCGCGCCTCCGGATCGGGCGCGGGAGGTGCCCGAGCAGCCCGGGGCTGTCCGGACCTTGCCGTGCCCGGGCGCCGCGGGCGGGGGCGGGCAGCCCGCAGCGGCCCCGTCCGGTCTCATCCCCAGCTCCGGCTCATCCTGGCCCGCCCGTCCGCCCGTTTGTCCCGGCTTCCTGTTTTGGTCCCTGCGCCGTCAGCGGCTCCGGAGAGGAGCCGGGGGACGCTGCCGCCGAGTGGCGGCGGCTCTCGAGTGCCCGGACCCCGCTCCCGGGGCCGGCAGAGCCCCCAGGCTGGGCGGAGGGGCCGGACCGCTGCTCTGGGGTAAGGGTGGGCAGCCCTCGGCTTCGAGACCCACGCTTGCCCCTGTGCCGGAATCCCTGTCCGGGGGATCCCCGGGACCCCGAGGCGGGGCGCGGTCGCGGTGGTGAGCGGTGACGGAGACACCTGGTGATCCGCAGCAGCTGCAGTGGCTCCAGGGCCACAGGAGCAGGCAGCCCTCGAGGCATTTCGTCCTTGTGACCCCCCTGCCCTTTGCCCTCCGCTGCTGCCGAGGCTCCTCAGGCTGCCCCCTCCTTGGGGACAGCCCTTGGGCAGCCCGGCGGCTGGGCAGGAGCTGTGACCTGATGGAGAGCCCTGATCTGGGCAGGTGTGGGTGCTGCCTGTGCCACCGCTGTCCCTCCTGGTTCCCCCGCAGCAGCCCTGAGGCACTGGTGCCTCGGGGTGGGGAGGTGCCGGTGTGAGCCCCAGCCTGGCTGGGCTGGGACCTCTGCCGGGCCCTGGGCAGTCCCAGCGCTCGGGAGCGCCCGCGGGAGGCTGGGCTGGGCTGCCGTGGCTGGCTGGAGGCTCATGCCCATCCTCTCACCCTCCCAAACTGTGCTGTGGGGGTGGCAGGACTTGAGAGGACAGTGCTGTCCCTTGCAAGAACTCTGCCTGTGGTGAGGTGCTGGGAGCTGGACCGTGGTGTTCCCTGTGTGTTCTGCAGTCACAGCTCTGCTCTGCCTGTGGATCAGCAGGAGCTGAGCCAGAGCAGAGGGGGCTCGGCCAGGGACCTGCTCCTTGTGGAGCCCTGGGAGAGGGGAGGGCTGTCCTTGTCTGGTGGCACGGGGACACGCGTGTCTGCGGGGCTGCGGCGTGGCTCTGTGCTCCCCACGGCTGGGCAGACAGGGATAGACCTTCCTGCTGTCAGCGGGCACATCTCTTGGATGTGCTCGTACTCCCTGAACCATTCTGACCACCTGCCCTTGGCAGGGTCCTCAGGAATATTGCCTTTTCCTGGGTGCACCCTGGGCAGGTCCTGGGATTCCTGCGCCTGGCCGGTGCTGGCTCTGAGCGGCCTCTCTCCCTGCAGGCCTACAACATCCACGTGAACGGGGTGCTGCACTGCCGGGTGCGCTACAGCCAGCTCCTGGGCCTGCACGAGCAGGTAGGGGGACACCGGGGCGCCCACCCCTGCTCCGTCACACTCCGTCTGGGCTCCCACGTGGATGAGGCGTGCTGGAAGCGCTCTGCTCCCCTTGCTGGGTCCGTGGGCATCAGCAAGCACGGGGGATCAGGGCAGCCACCGTCTCTCAGGAGGCTCCTGCAGCGCTCTGTTCCTGTCCTAGTTAAGGAAGGAGTATGGTGCCAACGTGGTCCCAGCCTTTCCCCCAAAGAAGATCTTCACGCTCACCCCAGCAGAGGTAGAGCAGCGCCGGGAGCAGCTGGAGAAGTACATGCAGGCTGGTAAGCTGGGCCTGCCCCGGCCCGCTTGTGCAGGGCACGGCCCTTGGCTTCCTCCTGCCCTGCTCCATTCATTCCCTGGCTGCATCTTGCTCCTCCCATGGAGCACTGCTTTGATGGGCTTTCCCCCGGGTGCCAGCTCCTGTCCCAGCCCCTGCCCTGCCCTGGCAGCGTGGGGCTGTGCAGGGGGGTCCCTGGCTGGCCCAGCACACAGTCTGAGGGCGAGCTGGGGGGCTGCAGAAGGGCCAGGCACCGGTGTGGGTCCCTGCCCCTTCCCGAGGGACGCCTGACCGCTCGTGCCCTTCCTGCAGTGCGGCAGGACCCAACGCTGGGCGGCAGCGAGACCTTCAACAGCTTCCTGCGCAAGGCCCAGCAGGTGAGGGGCACAGCTGTGGCACAGCTGGTCTGGGCCCCCAGTCTGCTGAGGGGCTGGGGTACCAGTCCAGTTTCTGTCTGCAGGAGACGCAGCAGATCCCCACAGAGGAGGTGGTGCTGGAAGTGCTGCTCTCTAACGGGCAGAAGGTCAAGGTCACCATCCTTACGTCGGACCAGACCGAGGATGTCCTGGAGGTGCCAGAGCTCTCATACTGGGTGGGACCAGCCCCTCCTGCTGCCTTCTGGGGTTTCCCACGAGTGTGGGGCTCTCTCAGCCTGGTAGCCCCCTGCCCTCCCCTGCCATCTGCCCACCCTGGAGCAGGGTTGGCTTGGTGGGGCTGAAAGCTGGGAGCTGAAATGGGTGTGCTGCAGGGTCCAGACTGATGTTTGGGGTCCCCTAGCTGTTTCCTGGTTCAGGGAGCCCAGGCCTGGCCACAGGGCAGCAGGGGTGCTGCCTTCCTTCTGCTGGGAGGCCCCAGAATGCACATGGGCTGGGTCACGTAGGGATTATATCGGGACTATCCTGCTCTTCCTCCCAGGCTGTGGCCTCCAAACTGGATCTGCCAGATGACCTGGTTGGCTACTTCAGCCTCTTTCTAGTGAGAGAGACCAAGGATGGAGCTTTCTCCTGTGAGTAGAGCCCACTGTGGTGGGACATCTGCTCTGCCCCTTGCCTGGAGTGAGGGCTGTGTGCTTGGACCCTACCCTGGGTGGGGGGCCCAGCTGTTTTCCTCGGGGCACCCTGGTGTTGGGGGCCCAGGGGCTCCTGCTGCCCAGAGCTGCTGCCGAGCCGGCGTTTCCCCGCAGTTGTGCGGAAGCTGCAGGAGTTTGAGCTGCCCTACGTGTCGGTCACCAGCCTGCACAACCCCGAGTTCCAGATCATCCTGCGCAAGAGGTGAGCGGGGCTGTGGGGCAGCAGTGGGGTGCTCCGCAGGGCTCCCTGTTCCACAGAGGGACCCTGCCCTCCTGCCATTGCTGCTCACAGATGCTTTGGCCCCCAGGAACACACCCGAGAATCCCTGACCATGACACTGGAGGATGGGCTGCCCTGCTGTGCTCAGCTCATTTCTGCCTTCTCATGGCAGCCGGTTTAGATGGGGAGCAGGGCACGGTGACTGATGGTTAGGGAGAGCTGGCCAGCCCACAGGAGGGTGGTTTTCTCCTCACTGCTGTCAGGAGGTGGGGAGCAGGCTAACCCGTGTGTTCCCTTCCAGCTACTGGGACTCGGCCTATGACGACGATGTGATGGAGCATCGTGTGGGGTTGAACTTGCTGTATGCACAGGTGAGGGCTGGTGTGGCACAGCCAGGTGAGGACAGACACTGCACCCCTTGGCCACAGCTGTGCAGGGGCTTGGGGGGCTCCGGTCCCAGGCGCTCACCAACCTCTGCTGCTTGTAGACGGTGTCAGACATCGAACATGGATGGATCCTTGTCAACAAGGAACAGCACCGGCAGCTGAAGTCCCTGCAAGAAAAGGTCTCCAAGAAGGAGGTAGGACAGGGCACAGTGCCACAGCTGGGGCAGTTCTGGCTCTGACCAGCCCCTCTCCACGTGACGCGTGGTACCGGGTTGGTGGCCCGTTCCTGGCCCGGGACGGCGGCAGTGCTGAGCACCCCTGGCCCTGCCTGCAGTTCATCCGCCTGGCGCAGACCCTCAAGTACTACGGCTATCTCAAGTTCGACCCCTGTGTCACCGACTTCCCCGAGAAGGGCTGCCACGTCGTCGTCAGCGCCGGCAACAACGAGCTCAACTTCCAGGTGCGGCTGCCGAACGAGCAGATCAAGGAGGGCAGCTTCAAGGTCACACGCATGCGGTGCTGGCGGGTCACGTCCTCGGTGAGTGACACCTGGAGAGCGGGGAGGGCTCTGGGGGGGCTGGAGAGACCCAGCTGTGCCAGGCTGGGCTGGCACCCCTTCCCGGAAGGGTGCTGGCTCTGACGCCAGTAGGCCTGGAGAGGGTCTGGATCATGCCTTGGGGCTCTGGGGATCATTGTTGTGAGGACATTGGAGGGGACCTGACAGTGGCAGAAGACTGGTGGCACTGGGCAGGTGTCCCACACTTGGCTTGGTGCTGCCCTTGTCTGAGGAGCTGCTCCTTTCCCTCTGGAGGCTCCCAGCCTTGGTGTGTGTCCTTGCAGGTGCCGATGAACAATGGCCCTTCGGGGAGCAGCCCAGGGAAGTCAGAGGTGAAGCTGGAGTTGGCTTTTGAGTACCTGATGAGCAAGGACCGGCTACAGTGGGTCACCATCACCAGCCCACAGGTAGAGCTGCTGCATGATGGGCTGGCGGTGGCTGTGAGGGGCAGGGCTGGGCTGGGCTGGGCCCTGCATGGTGTGTGGGAGGGCTGTGGGGTGAATAGAGCCCCGTGACACTTCTCCCTTGCAGGCCATCATGCTGAGCATCTGCTTGCAGTCCATGGTAGATGAGCTGATGGTGAAAAAATCTGGAGGCAGCATCCGCAAGGTGAAGGTTGGGGCTGGATGATGGCTCTGGAGTGGGGTCCCAACCTGGGCCTGTGACTTCCTAGGGTCTGGGCTGGGTCCTGAGTGCTCTCCTCAGGATGGGGCCAGCATCCCCAGGGCCAGTTACAAGCCCAGAGCTGATGCTGGGGCCCCTGTGGCTAAGCTGAGCTCCTCCCTGCAGATGTTTCGGCGGCGGGTGAACGGGGCCCTGCGGCGCTCGGACAGCCAGCAAGCTGTGAAGTCACCCCCGCTGCTGGTGAGTGGGACCCTGCAGCCCTGGGGGACACGTGCAATCACAGACTCTGACGTGTTGTGTACCAGAACTCACTGCCTCCAGAGGAGCCCCTGTCCCCGTGGCAGGGCTGGGGCAAGCCCAGAGGACAGCAGGGCTGTGGGAAGGGAAAGTGGTCCTGGACCAACTCAGTGAGCCAGACTCCCTAGGGATGGGATGGAGTGGGGCAGGTAGAAGGAGAGGTGGGTGTTGTGTCCCATGACCCTGTGCTGCCCAACTGTGCTGTTCTCACAGGACTCACCCGATGCCTCCTGGGAGCCCATGGCCAAACTCTCGGTGAGTTGTGTGTGGGTGCACCAGAGACCTCAGGCTAAGTGGGTAGGGGAACTAGGGGTGTCCTCCCTAACATCTCCCTTCTCCACAGAGCAAGCTCACTTCTGTCAGCCTGCGTGGGATCAGCCACTCCAGCTCTGCAAACGACGTGGGTGCTAACGACTTCCACGGCAATTACGCCTTTGAGGGCATTGGCGATGAGGATCTGTAGTGCCCCCTTCCCAGGACAGCCCCGGCCTGAGCAAGGGCCTTCGCTGAGGAATGTACGACCTGCAGCCAGGTTGCAATCAACGTGCCTCTCACCTGCTACATCCACCTTTCCCTGCTCCCCGGGGCTGGGAGCTCACCCCCAGCCCGCCATTGCCTTCGGGGCGGGGGCGGCTGAACTCCTCCCGCTGCTGGCTCCAGCTGGGAGAGGGCTTGTTTGACCTGAACAGTTTGCCCGGGCAGAGCCCTGGAGCTGCAGTGCGGGGCCTGGCCCAGCCTAGGGGCAGAGCCAGGCAGGCTCCATAATGCCAAATTAGCATTTAGGTTTGTGCTCCGAGACAGAGCGCAGTACGCTGTCTCAGGGGCTCTGCGCAGAGTCCCCTCTAACCCGCTCATAGACGCCAGCATAATCTAGGCTTGTAACCACGTATCTCCTGCTGCTCAGCCCGACAGAGCATTAATGGACAGTAACTGATGTTTACACTGCAACAATGATTAAAATGGATCCTGATTGGTACCAGGCTGTCTGTTGGGGAGTTGCTGCTGTCCCTCCCCTCTCCATGCCAGCCCTGTGCTGTCCTCCTCTGTAGCAGAACAAGGCCCCCATGGTGAAGAGCAGATAACAAAACTGACTGTTTAATGCTTTTATACACAATATAAATTACACCGACCAGCACGGCAGCAGCCATGGAACCAGTCCTGTTCCCCCCTCCCCCCTTTTCCCCAAACCCCGGCAGAGGAAGGCTCCGGCAGGCAGAAACAGGCAGGTGGGGTGGCTGGGGACGTGGCAGTGCTGCCACACGGGCAGGGGTCAGAGCCTGGTCATGACTTCACCCTGCCCAGGCAGGACGGGGCTGCTGGAGGCTCCAGTGTGCCTCTGGGCCTGGTGAAAGGCAGCCCTAAGCCCCCGTGGAGTTGCCTGCCTGTCCTCCCTCCCCCAGGGAGGGCAGGCACCGCAGCACCCCAGGCCCACTGCCGGGCTAAGTGCTGTCTCAGGGCAGGGCCGTGCCCACGGCTGGGGGGGCCAGGAGGGCTTTGGCATTGCGCGGGTTCACCCAGCTCTCGGCTGTGTGGCCGTGGATCTTCTGGTGGCGCTTGTAGTTGTCCCAGTGACCAGTGGTGTAGGAGCAGTCCCGGCACTGGAAGGGCTTCTCGCCCGTATGCCGCAGCATGTGCCGCTTCAGGTTCATGCTCTGGTTGCAGCTGTAGCTGCAGAGGCTGCACTGGAAGGGCTTGTCGCCTGAGTGGATGCGCCCGTGGCGCTTGAGGTTGGCCAGGTTGCCGCAGGCGTAGTCGCAGAGCTGGCACTTGTAGGGCTTCTCGCCTGTGTGCACGCGCTGGTGCCGCTTCAGGTTGTCCAGGTGGGCGGAGGCGTAAGGGCAGAGCGGGCAGGCGAAGGGCTTCTCCCCGCTGTGCGTCTTCATGTGCCGCGCCAAGTGGTTGGGGTAGTGGGTGACGAAGGGGCAGAGGCTGCAGGCAAAGCCCTTGTCCCCAGTGCCCTTCCGGGGGCTGGCACCCGGCTCGGTGCCCAGCACCGCCAGGCTGCAGCGCCCGCAGACCTGCTCGGCCAGGCCCTCGTCCTGCGCGAAGCCGTCGTCCAGCACCAGCCCGCACATGCGGCACGTGAAGGGGAAGAGCAGCTCGGGCAGCGCAGCTGCCTCCTCGCCCCGCAGCCGCGCGCAGCCGGGCAGGAAGGCGCCGCTGCCGCTGCCCACGTGCAGGCTCAGCTCTGGCAGCAGCGGCTCTGCGGGACAAAGAGACGGGTTGTGAGCCGGGTGGCACGGCGCCAGTGAGGACGGGCTCTGTGATGAGCCACAGTGCCCCGGTGAGCCTGGCAGTACCATGACTTCGGATCAACAGCAGGATCTGTGCCAGGCCAGCCCCAAAGCCCCTGCAGTAGCTCTCCCCGCATCCCCACGCCCTCCCACCTTTACCTGGGTCCTTGTCCCGCCGGTGCGGCCCCTCGCCCTCAGGCAGGCGGTGGCTGAGCATGTGCCGCTTCAGGTTGCGGCTCTGGTTGCAGCGATAGTCGCAGGCAGCACACTGGAAGGGCTTGTCCTGGCTGTGGACGCGCTCGTGGCGTTTGAGGTTGCCCAGGCTGCTGCAGGCGAAGCTGCAGCACGTGCAGCGGTACGGCTTCTCCCCGGTGTGCGTGCGCAGGTGCCGGGTCAGGTTTACCAGCTGGGCAGAGGCGTAGGCACACTGCGGGCAGGCGAAAGGCTTCTCCCCGTTGTGTGTCTTCATGTGGCGCTTGAGGTGGCTGGAGTAGTGGGAGGCGAAGGGGCAGAGCTGGCAGGAGTAGACGATGCGCTGGCTGCGGCCGCCCTCGGCGCCGGCGCACTGCAGGCAGCTCTGGCCCAGGCTGGCAGCCAGCTGCAGCCCGCACTGGCGGCAGGGCAGC
Organism: Onychostruthus taczanowskii; assembly: GCF_017590055.1. NCBI lineage: Eukaryota > Metazoa > Chordata > Aves > Passeriformes > Passeridae > Onychostruthus > Onychostruthus taczanowskii. The sequence continues at coordinate 100,259 of NW_024499540.1, forward strand.
GCGGCGGGGCCAGGCTCGCCCCCCTCCTCAGGGTCACTCTCCACGCTCAGCTGCTGGTACCCAGAGGAGCAGTCGTCGTCGCTCAGGGCGTACGCTGGAATAGCGATCTTCCCCACCAGCGTGTCTGCTGAGAACACCGTGGGGATGGGGCGGTGTCAGCCTGGCAGGCCTGGGCACTGCCCCTCTGCCTACGCCCCCAGTCCCGCCCCGTGGCACCCAGCAGGAGCCCACCGCTCCGTGCATGGCAGTGAGGAGCCCCACAGCTGCCCCAGCGCCCTGCTGAGGGCCTGTTCTGGGTGTCTGGGGAAACCCTGACACTTCTGCGTGGCTGGCCAAGACCCCGGCACCAGGAAGGGTGAGAGGACGGGTGGGTCCATCACCCGCTGGCGCTGCTGGGCCTGGTGGGTACCAGGTGCTGGGTACAGCCCGGCCCAGGCTGGAGAAAGGGGTGCCCATAAAGCTGCTCTGTGCCCCTCTCACTGTGCCACTGCCTCAGCCCCGGGGTTGGCAGCTGGTTGCACTCGCATGGCCGGCACCAGGGAGCTCCAGCACCAGCCCCTTCTGTCCTGCAGGAAACATTGCCCTGCCCCACGCAGTGCCACTGTCCGCTGGCAGCAGGGGGAAGGCTGCCAGGATCTCAAGTGGAACTTCTCAGCTGGGCACAGACTGTGCAGCCCCTGTGCTCCTCAAGTGCCCCCAGGCTGGTGCTCGGGGCTGGAGGGGCAGCTCACATGAGCTGTGAGCCATGAGCTGTGAGCCATGAGCTGTGAGCCATGCCTGCTGGCCCTGCATCCTGGGCCTGTCAGACTCAGCAGCTGCCCACCATCCTGGGAACCACCCTGGGCTGTCCCCTTGCCACCCGGGCTGTGTCCAGCTGATGAGGCTGACCTGTGCCGGGGCAGCCCTTCCAGCCTCCAGCCCCTTCCACAAGCACTGCTGGAAACACAGACATCAGAAAAGGGCATCCTGCCAAGGCCTGCCTGTTACGGGGAACTCTTGACCCTGCCTCAAGCCCTCTGCTAAGGGACCCCCTTTCTCCTCAGCTCAGCCCCAGCCACACCAAGGAGCCCCCTGTCCCCTCAGGCCAGCAGTGCCACAGCAGCCCCAGAGCTCTCTCCCCTAAAGGGCCCTGTCAGTGCCCACATGGCACAGCCTGTCTCTCCAGCCTGGTTCAGTGGGCTGAGGTCCTAGTCCTGCTCCCGGGCTGGGGCTGAATGGGAGGACAGGTATTCCTGGAATAATTGGTCCCCAAACCCCTGGCAGGCTCCTAGGGCAGGCAGGGCAGGGAGGCAGAGCCCTCAGAGCAGCCCCATGTGCCAGGCAGCTGGGGCAGAGCCTCAGTGCCAGAGGAGGAGCAGGGCACAGCCCCTGGGGACAGCGAGGGGACAGGCACGGGGCCGGACAGTCCGTGCCGTCGTCTCTGCCGTTCCGTTCCCACGTTGCTCAGTGCCCGGGGCGGGGAGTGCCTCCCGCCAGTCCCGGTGAGCAGCTCCCTGGGGCTGAGCAGCGCTCGCTCCTCCGGCTGCCTCGGCCGGGGCTGACCCAAGCTCGGGAGCCGCGGCGGGACAGGCGCTGCCCGCAGCGGCGGGCCGGGGTGCCGGGGCTGAGCGGCGCGGTGCAACAGGAGCCCGGGGCTGAGCGCTGCGCTGGCTCCGGGATGAGCCCGGCGGCGGCTGCGGGGCGCGGCCCCAAGCCCACCGCGGGAACACATCGTGGCCGGGACCCCCGCGGGAAGGAGCGTTCGGGGATCGGTACCGGGGGGTCAATGCCGGGCGGGCAGAACCCACCCCGGGGCCCCGTCGGGGGCCGGGCCTCCCCCGTGGGAGGAAGCTCGGCCGGAGCCCGCGCCGGGCGGGCCCGTGGCAGGGCGGGCCCTGCCGGATGCGCCGAGCGCGGGGCCGGTACGGCCCGGCCGGGCCGCGTCGCCGCCGGCGGGGCTGCCGGAGACGGGCGGCGTCCCCGCGGGGCCGCACGCACCTGGCGGTCCCTTCTCGGAGGCCGGGCCACGGCCCAGCAGCAGGTCCCCGGGCAACACCACCGCCGCTCTTGCCGTCTCCTCGGTGCCATCTTCGGCGTCCGCTGCAGCGCTCCGAGCGCCGCGGGTCCCCGCCGGGCCGCCGCCGCCCCCCGGGCCCGCCGCGCACTCACCCTTCACCGGCTGCGGGTGGCTCTGCTTCCGCCGGGGCATCGTGGCGGGCCCCGGCGCCGGCCCGGGGGAGGCTGTGGCACCGGCGGGACCGGGGCCGCTGCCGGACGCTGTCGGTCTCGGTGCCCCTTCAGGGGCGGCTGCGGCTCCTCCCCCGGTGCCCTCCGGGTCCGGCCCCGCCGAGCGCGGAAGGCAGACCCCGGTGAGTCCCTCGCCGGCGTCCCCGCGCGGTCACACCGGGGACACCGGCGCTTGGCGTCTCGCCCTCTGGGCCCAAGCGCCGCTGGCCGTCCGGGCTCGCCGTGCTCTGGCCGGTCCCGAAGGTGGCCGGTGCGGGCTGCAGCCCAGCCGTGTGCCCATCCGCATCGCTCGCTGGGCTCCCCGGTGGCTCCGCTCCCTCCCGGGCCGTGCGAGCCGCGCTCGGCCTCTCGCGGATCGCTGCTGTCCCTTTGCAGGTGCCGCGGGCGCTGGTGTGCCGGGCCGTGGCCGTGCCGTGCTGCCAGCGATGATTCCCCGCTGACAGGTACCGCCCTGGCCGTCTGTCGCTCTCCGGTCACCACGGGAATCCCGCCGCTGCACGGCTGCCCCGACCGCTGCAGCTGCCCGCTCCCCGGGGGGATGCGGAGCCACGCAGTGCCTGGCCCAGCAGAGCAGGTATGCTGGGACTGCTCAGCCTCAGCTGAGTGTCACTGGTTCTGTCACTGGTTCTGTCACTGGTGCTGTCGCTGGAGTGCTCTGCCGGCTCTGGGGTCTGGCAGTGCTGCTGAGTGGGGAGGGCAGGGGCAGCTTTAGGTGGAGAGAGGGAAGGACCATGGGGAGGGAGTGGATTTGTGAGCTCTAAGCGAGGAAAATGGACAGATTTACCCCATGCAGGAGTCACCCGGCTCCCGGTCACTGAGTGAACCGGGTCTTGAGTCCCTTGGCAAGCGAGCTCCGGTGAGAAGTGCTTGAGTGGGTGTGAGTGCCACGCTGCCCTGTGCCTGGCCTGGCTGTCGCGGTGTTGCCACTCTTCCCCACGCTGGGCATTTGGGAGCTCTGTGGGCCTGGACCCGTCAGGCGGAGCTGAAGGAGGCAGGATGGGGCAGGACGGGCGGGGGGCTGCTCCTGGGGCACAGGCTCGCTCTCAGGGGCAGTTCCTCTGCAGGCTGAGCGCCGACTGCAGCCGGGGATGGCTCCGCTGTCACCTGTGCTGGGGCCCAGCTAGGAGCCGGGCCATGGGGGCTGCGCCAGGGCCAGCACCTCCCCGCTGCCCTCCGTAGCCTACAGCAGCCCTGGCTGCCTCGGCGGGCCACCATGGAGCAGCCCGCTCGCGTGCCCGGGCCCCGCCGGCTGCTGGGCTGCTTCAGGCGGAAGCCACGGCCCCTCGGGGGGGAGACACCGCCGGAGCCGGAGCCGGAGCCGGAGCCGGAGCCGGAGCCGGAGCAGCCCGAGGAGACACGCGTGGTGCTGGCCCTGGGCGAGGGCCCGGCGCTGGAGGAGTGTCCCCTGTGCCTGCTGCCGCAGCCCCCCGAGGCCTTCCCCAGCCTGGCCTGCTGCTCGCACCGCTCCTGCCGGGCCTGCCTGCAGCAGTACCTGTGCCTGGCCGTGCGCGAGAGCCGCGTGCCCGCGTCCTGCCCGCACTGCCCCGCCGCGCTCCAGCCCCACGACGTGCACCGCCTCCTTCCCGAGCCCGCCCTGCGCGACAAGTATGAGGAGTTCCTGCTGCGGCGGCTGCTGGTGGCCGACCCCGGCACCCGCTGGTGCCCCGCGCCTGACTGCAGGTACCGCGGGCCCCGCACAGACGGGAATGCGGGGTGGGCGTGGGCCCCCTCCCGCAGCAGCAGGGCGTGCCTGTGTCCCGTGAGCCCTTCCCAGGCTGGGTTCCCATCGCTTTGTCCTGCCTTGGGCTGGGTGTGCCCAGGGAAGTGTCCAGTCCTGGTCTGGCTGCAGAGCCTGTGCAGCTCTGTCTGCCAGGGCTGGTGTCCTTGTGCTAGACACTCTGTGAGCCCCAGGGCTGTGGCTGCTGGGCAGGGTGGGCTGCTGAGGGTGGATCCCAGCTCTCCTGAGCCGGGCTGTGGCTCCAGCTCGGTGTGGGGCTGGGACTGCCACAGCCTGGGCTGGCTGTGAGGGGAGGGACGCCCTGCTGCAGCCCAGCTCCAGCTGCCTTCTCCCCACAGCTACGCTGTCTTTGCCCATGGCTGTGCCGAGTGTCCCCGCCTCACCTGTGGGCGTGAGGGCTGTGGCACCGAGTTCTGCTACCACTGCCGGCAGCCCTGGCACCCTGACGGCCCCTGTGCACCGGTGCCACCGACCCCCAGCCTGGCCACCCCCACAGCACAGCTGGAGGAGTTGGCCCACGGTGAGGCCCTGGCCCAGGGTGGGAGCAGCAGGGCTGGGGTTTGACACAGTCCTGTGCCTCTGTGCCTCCCTGCCTGTGGGCTGCTGGAGGCAGGATCCAGAGTTCCCTCTGCTGCAGTCTCACAGCCCCTGTGCCAGTTGGGCCGGGGTGTCTAGAGCGACCTCAGCTCCCCCCATGATTCCTGTGGGACTGGGACAGGCTGGGATGGATGCACACTGTTCTGTCCTGCTCCCCCATGCCATCTTGTCTGCCCCCAGCTGAGGCCGAGGACATCAAGGTCTGTCCTCGCTGCAGCGCCTTCATCATGAAGATCAACGATGGGAGCTGCAACCGCATGAACTGCACGGTCTGTGGCTGCCTCTTCTGTTGGCTCTGCCTGCAGGAGATCTCTGACGTGCACTTCCTGAGGTCAGTGCAGGGCCTTAGGGGCTGGGGGCTCTGACAGGAGCTGGGGGGGGTCTGTGGGACTGCACTGGCCGAGGCTGGGGGCTCTGACAGGGTGGGGAGCTGGGATGGGGGCAGCCAGGCCCTGCCCCACGTTTGGGGTTAGCCAGGGGGAGCAGGGTGGTCTGTGCTGCTGGGGCTGGCTGCTGGCACCCCACAGGGGGCAGCTGGAGCTCAGGGCTGGGGGAGCCTGGCTGCCGGCTCTCAGGTGGGCTCATGGATGTCCCCTCACATGAGACCAGGCTGTGCTGGTCTCTGCCCGCCACTCACAGCATCCTTGGCTCAGCCCCACTGTGTCCCCACAGCCCCTCTGGCTGCACCTTCTGGGGGAAGAGGCCGTGGTCACGGACCCGGAGGATCCTGTGGCAGCTGGGCATGGTGCTGGGAGCACCCATGGTCATCTCCCTTGCTGCGGGTGTTGCTGTCCCTGTCATCACCATTGGGATCCCCATCTACATGGGTAGGAAGGTACTGCCAGGTGGTCCTGGAGTCCCTGTGGTCCTGCTCCCTGCTGAGCCTGGTAGCCCATGGCTTTTGGCCTGGACAGACCTGCAGTGCTCCCTGCTGCCCTCAGCACATCCCTGTGCCACCCCTGACAGCCCACAGTCCTGCCTTGCCAGGACCTTCTGCTGCCCCCAGCAGCCCTGCCAGTGCAGGTGCTCAGGGTTGGCAAAAGGAGGAAGGGTTCTAGGGGGGCTTTCCAGAAACAGAACTCCTGTGCTGGAACTGCTGTTGTAGCTGTCCCTGAGGAGAGGGAGGGGTGTCTGGGTGGCTGTGGCTGGAGCTCTGCCAGGCTGGGAAGAGGTTGAGTCCCTGGGGCTGTGCTGAGGTCTTTGTAGAGCCCCTCACCTTTCTGTCTTGTCCTCGAGGTGCTGGGCCAGAGCCGGCGAAGCAGCCTCTCCGGGTGCCAGCAGTGCCTCTCTGTCACCAGCAGTGTCCTCCTGTCTCTCTTTGTGTCCCCTATCATAACAGCTCTCACTGTGGGTGAGTGCCGAGGGCACTGCCCACGTTGGGGTGGGACTGCGGCTCATGTCTGGGTCCAGAGGCAGCAGGCTGGGGCTGGGCAGTGACAGCTTGTCCACCCACAGGTGTTGGCGTGCCCCTGGTGCTCACCTACGTGTACGGGACCGTGGTGCTGTCGCTGTGCCGCAGCCGCTGGCGCTGCAGGGGCGGCCGCGCGCCCGGGGACCTCGGCGTGGTGGAGCTGGACAACCTGGCCAAGCGTGGGTCCCGCGCAGCTGGCAGGCCTGGCCTGTGCCCGCCCTGCTCCTGCAAGGGGCAGGTCGTGGGAATGGCGCGCTGTCTCTCTCTCCGCAGTGAATGAGCTGTGGTCAGCGCTGCCCAGCCCCAGGGCGGGCGAGGACGGAGCTCCAGAGCCCGCTGCCTCCCTCCCCAGCAGCAGCCGCAGTCCACGCCCAGGGCCGCTGTGGCCAGAACGGGACAGCCAGTCAGCCAGCACAGTGGCCCTTGCGGGGAGCATGCTGAGCGAGGGCCAGGACACCTCTGACAGGTAGGCAGGGTGCCCAGGGGGCAGGGGTGGCACATCCCTTCCAAACAGAGTCCCCTGCTGTGCTGGACAGGGGTGTTCCCTGTTGGGCTGCTGCCCTCAGGCCGGTGTCTGTCTGCAGGGAAGGTGTTACCATCGAGGTGGAGGTGTCGGTGGAAGCAGTGCCACGTTCTGCCCGGCAGCAGAGCCTCAGCAGTGCCCTGTCTGGGCAGAGCCTCTCTGGGGACTCTCTGGGAGCCACCAGTGACAGGGGCAGCTCCGTGGGTGTCCCTGTGGAGTGATGGGGGCCTGAGGGGGAGAGTCATGACCCACACACAGGCCCTGTGCCCTCCTGTGGCAGAGCCAGTCCCCCTCTGCCAGCACACCCAGCCCTGGGAGCTGGGTCCTGGGTGGGTGCCAGCTGCACCCAGCACTGCTGCACCCTGCACTAGCCCTGCCTGCCCCTTTCCCAGAGGCACCACTAGGAAATAAAGCTGCTTTCTGAGGGTCCCTCTGTCTCCTGTGGCAAAACTCCCCTGAGAGCACAGCCGCCTGGCAGCCCACTGGTGTGCACAACAGGCATCACATCTGCACCTGTGTGAGGAAGAGGCCACCCAGACACACAGGGGTTACCTGGAGTGGCCTCTGCCCTGTCTGTACCAGCTGACCTGCCCTGAGAGCAGGCTGCAGGGTTAGGGGAGGGCAGCAGCCCCCCAGCTCCCATCTCTGGTGCTGATCCCCACAGGGATCCATCCTGCAGCAAGGCCAGTGTGGAGGGAGCACCACGTGCTGTAGGTGGGGACCTATTGCCAGATGGGTTGCATAGTCTCAGGCCCTGGGATCCTTGCCACTCTCATGCTGCTGCAGCATCCTGGGGAGAAAAAGCTGCTTCTGAATGTTTTGCTACTCCTGAATGTTATGCTGCTCAGAGTTGGGCAGTCACAGAGTGAGTAAAGGATTTGGGTTGGAAGGGAACTTAAAGCTCATTGCTGTCCCTTGCCATGGGCAGGGACACCTTCCACTAGACCAAGTTGCTCCAGGCCTTGTCCAGTCTGGCCTTGAACACTTCCAGGGATGGGGCAGCCACAGCTTCCCTGGGTAACCTGTGCCAGGGCCTCACTAGGGAAGGATTTCTTCCCAATACTCCATTTAACCCTGCCCTCTGGCAGTGGGAAGCCATTGCCCCTTGCCTGTCCCTCAGCTTTCTTGGAGCCCCTTTAGGCACTGTGACTCTAAGGTCTCCCTGGATCCTCCTCCAGACCGAAATCCCCCGCTGTCCCAGCCTGTCTCCACAGGAGATGAGGTTTGTGAATTGGCTCACCTGCACAGCTTCCTTCAGCTGCTCTGGGATTCCCACATGATGGGGTTGTGCCTTTGGCAGTGCCTTGCACTACAGATCTTCCCTTTTAGAAGGTGAACCCCACCCTTCTGGTCATGGGCTGTTTTAGCTTCCGCAGTTCAGTCTGTCCCTCACCAGCACAGGTTCTGCCTCTCCTGGCACCTCTGACCCCTTCCCTGGCAGCCTCAAGCTTGTCCCAGCCTGTCTGGTGGCTCTGCAGTGAGTTGTCCAGTCCTGAACTGCTCTGGTGTCTGGAGTGTCCGGGCTGGGCTCCTGCAGCCCTGTGTGAGTCTGGTGCTTCAGAGCCTCACACAGCCCAGTGCTGCAGCTGGATGTGCTGCTCAGGCTGTTTCCATGTTCCCCTGGAATGGGGCTGCCTGAGGAGACCTCTCAAGACTTTTCCTTTGCAAAAGTGGGTTTGTTCTCAGCACAACATCCACTTGCCAGGTGGGTTTATCTCAGGATCACTCTGGGAAGGGGCTGCTCAGTACCTCACGCTTCCTCCCTAATATCAACATGCTGGTCAAGGCTACTCCAGGTTTTGAATAAACAGAATGAATTAGTCGCAGCAACAAGCAGTCCTAAAGTATTAGTTATTTCTGCAGTCCCTAAGAGCCCGAGCTGAGGCAGCTTTGCTTGGTGACATTAAAACCAGTTTGCCTCAATCACCATGTGCTGTCATCCTGTTCCTGCTGCCAAGCATCCATCTCCAGAGGGTTTGGTTTTAAACTTTGTTCCTGCTCATTACGGTTTGTGATGCAATCTCCAGTCTCTGTGGAGTCCCCAAAATGGCTCTGATTCATGGTGGCCTCACATTAGTAACCTGTAGACCATTTTCTGTGTGCTCTGTTGATGTTTTACCATGCTGATTTTTACTCAAAATGCTCTGTGGTGGGTCCTGTGCCGCAGCAAAGGCCCTCAGAGTTGCAGGTGTTTGCCTTGCCTTGCTGCAGCTGCACAGGGAACAGATGCAGGGGTGCTGTGGCTTCCTGGCAGGTTCAGTGCTGGCAGCTCACCAGGAACAGGAGCACAGGGTCCCAGGGGCTGTGCAGGGAGGTGCCCTGGTCACCTCCAGTGCTGGCTCTGGCCTGGCTGTCACAGGGGCCCCAGAATGGTCAGACAGGAGTGCCTGAGGTCCAGGGGACCCCCTGGCAGCAATGGGGGCTGCTGCCCACAGAGCTTCTGGCTTTCTGGAATCCTGGGGCAGGTGGGACAGCTCCAGGCTGTGGGGGAAGGAGGGACTGGGAGAAAGAACAAGAGTGGGAAATGCACATAAAAGGCACCAATTGTGTGTGAAAAGAAATAATGGATCACCACAGAGTGCTCTTCTCTTCCAGTGGGCTCTTTCTGCTACACAGGGAGAGCCCACCTGTGTAGCCCACACCCTTCCATCAGTGTTTTACAGCCCAGGGCTTCGCTCCTGCCCGAGCAGGTACTGTCAGCCCTTGTCTGGGCTGTGCATCAGGGAGGAGCTGCCTCTTGACTCACCTTGACAGAAGGTGCAGCTCTATGGGTGCTATGGGCAGGTGAGCTCAGAGGCGTGCCTGGTACCCCTACCCCTTGAGCAGACACAGACTTTCTCCAGAGGCTCATGTCCACTCTGTGTGAGACATCTCAGAAGGGCCATCCTGGGGAAACTGGGAGCCACAGGCCAAAACCCTGCAGTGATCCAAGACCACAGGGACAAACGTTCTCCTCCCCATCCCACCTTCCTCACTTCCCCCTCCAGGAAAGAACCAAGGACCAAAACCACACCTGTATTTTCTGGTCTTTTAGTTTGAAAAAAGTATTGATTGAAAGTGTACAACTGAACACGGCGTGGCTGCAGCACCACCGCCAGATTGTTTCACAAAAAAAACCAGAAAGGGCCTTAAATAATCGGGTGCAGATTAAAAAAACCTCAACAGTGAAAAAGTTCTTCCCTCCAAACAGAAATTCACAGGCACAGAAATGGCAACAACCACATGGAGACAATGGGGGGACATCCTCCTCCTCCTCCTCAGCAGACTGCGGTGCAGCGCTCCCGGGCGCGGCTCATCCCGGCTCCCTCTTTGGAATGGTTACGGATGAACAGTGCGACATGCCCTTGCTAACCAGACCCGCCCCACCCCCCGACCAGGACACGGACAAACAAGGCCTCTGCTAAGGCTAAAAAAAGGACAAGACCTGCAGTCTTGAGTTCAGCATGGGTAAGAAACGAGAGTCTGGTGAGCACAGCCCAGTCCCCAGGTGGGCCCTGCTACTCCAGTTTGGCCTTCTTGGTGCTGTCCCCACCGTTCTCCTCTGCTGGTGCCGCTGCCTCCCCCATTTTCCGCTTCCCACTCTCAGCAGGTGAGTGTGTGTTACGGGGTTTGAAGCTGATAATGATGCAGGTCATGTTATCGCAGCCGGTGCCGTCCCCTGAGGTGTCTGGAGCCAAGCACTGATCCAACAGCTGGGGAGGGACAGGGCAAGTCAGCAGAGAGAACAGACACACACTGGGACGCCACCCTGAGGCACTGGGCCCGTTCCAGCACCTGACAGTGGTCAGGGGCTGCCAGGCCAGACCCGTGCAGGAGTCAAATGCTATTCCCACTGGACAAGGGACAGAGATGGCCTCGGCAGCCCCAGGCTTCTGAATGTGACAGAAACTCGTTTCGCTGGACAGCACCCCTGGGGTCAGACACTGGCTGGAGTGCCCAGGGAACCCATCTGAGGGAGTGGGAGGGCAGAGCCAGGCACTGAGCCGGGATGCAGGAATGCCACGCTGCTGGAGGGACAGCAGAGCTCTCCCTCTTACCTCTTCTACGATGGAGGAGAGTGGCCGCAGCACTCCATTCTCATCCTTCTGGGTGATCTTCGACTGGATGAAATCCACCACTTCCTGGCTGCTCATCACATTCCTGCAGAGCAGAGAGGTCAGGAAGGCAGGCAAAGGCAGCACACATGCCATAGTGTCCAACAGGCCTTCCTCAGGCTGAGCTCTGGAGAAAGGCTGGAGCAGGGATGCCCCAGAGGCACAACAGCTCCCTCACCACTCACCAGATTCCATCACAGGCAATGACCATGAAGTCGTGGTCATCGTTTATTGTCAGCACTTTGATGTCAGGCAAGGCAGAGATCATCTGCTCTTCTGGAGGGAGGTTCTTGTTCCGCTTGTAGAAGTGATCCCCTGTGGTGGGGAGGAAGATGTCTGGGCGCAGGCAGTGCTGTGCCCTGCCACAGGGCATTCCCCGTGGGATCAGTGAGTGCTCCCACAACCTGGGATCAGGCTGTGGGTCACAAAGCAGAGGAACCATTGCAGGTTCCAGGTGTAAGCTCTGGCAAGCCCAGGGAAGAGGGGTCTTGGCCAGCTCAGCCCATCTTTACTCCAAACCAAGTGCCCCTTCCCCACCTCCTGGGGCCAACAGCACACTTCTGAAGAGGCTGGGGCTGCGCCATCCCTGGAAGTGTGTTAGGCCAGGCTGGATGGGGCCTGGAACAACCTGGTCCAATGAAGGTGTCCCTGCCATGGCTGTGGCTGGAATTGGTTGAGCTTTAAGGTCCCTCTTCCCACCCAAACCACTCCAGGGTTCATTTTATGATTCAAAGTTCCCTTGAGAAAACTGGCCCTCAGCACTGACTAGCAGCTTATCAGGAATCATCCTATGAAGGGACTACCAGGGCCACCACAAAATAGCAGGTGGGAATGCCAGTGTCTCCCTAGACAAACTCCTTATGAGGTGTGTTTTATATCTTTACACTAAGATAATGATTTCAGTGGTTTGGGTCCTTCTGTACACACTCAAATAAATGGGTTCAAACTAACATGAAGCCAGGTCCCCAGGAAGCAACACACTCAATAACCCAGTAAGCAGGAAAAGTCCTGTTTCACAGGCATCAGTCTGGTTTTGGGACAGTTTACATGAGGTGGTTTCTGACAACGCAGCTGCTGGCACAACAGCCTGGGATGTGTCAGATGCTGCTTTCCACTGATGTCCAACTGTTTCACAGCTGTTTTCCCCAATTAGACTGAAATCTCCCATCAAACATGGAAGAGGTTTCACTCATCTCATTAAAAACTGTTCCACAACCTCAGTGGCAGGCAGTGCTGTCAGCGTGGCTCTCCTGAGGCCAGGCCTGCCAGCGTCCCCCCTCCCTGCTTACCGATGGCCCTGGAGAGGTTGAGGCCGCCGTTCACCCTTCCGTCCATGGTGACCTTGCCACCAGCATTCTTTATCCTGGCCAGCTCCACCTCATCCTCTGGCTTGTGGTCGTAGGACATGTCGACGGCCTTGCCGCCCTCCGACACGACGCAGCGCGAGTCCCCGGCGTTGGCCACGATCAGCTGCTTGCCCCGGATGAGCGCCACCACAGCCGTGGTCCCGCTGTCTGAGCCAGGCTGCAGGAGACAATTCTGGTGAGATTTCTCTGTCTGTCTCCCTGCCAGGTCATTAAGGGAACCAGCACCAGCTGCACAGCCCCAGCAGCGTCCCAGATCCTGGGGTGCTGCATCGCACCCCGTAAGCACACATGGAACAACGGAGAAGGCGTGAGGGAAATGGCAAACACCAGGAGTGTGTTCAGTGAGGGGCAGGGTTAGGCAACACCTCCGTCCCAGTCTCACGCAGTGTGGTGGGGGTCAGGGGTCTGCAGCATTCCACGGGTCTGTACCCTCCGTTGGAACGTGCTAATTCCAACCCCAGCCCAGCCTGAGCACATCCCCGCTTCAAGACAGGACATTTCCCCAAAGGGAGAAATTGGCACTTTGGAAGCCATTTCCCTTTTCCTGACTCCCTGGGTCCCTGGCCTGCCTGACTGCACCATCATGGGCTGAAGAGCCTCAGCCCTGCCCGGTGAGGAGTCGTGCTATTCCCTGGAGCAGTGGTGCCAGCAGAGCCCTCCTGCCCTTGCCCACACTCTCCTCCACAGCGCTTTCCAAGCGCCTCACGCCCAGCAGCAGGATCAGCCTCTTTGGTCTCAACCTGCCATCCAGATCCAGGCCCATCCCTCAGCTTTTGCACAAACCCAGGCTGTCAGCAGCTCCCTCAGCCTCAGGAGAGTGCACAGGATGTTCCGTCCCCACCTCAACAGGAACAACCCCTAGCTGAGTCTCCCAAGTGCCCCTGGCTCCACACTAAGCTGCAGAACACAAAACCAGGGTGTGCACCTCCTCTTTCCCCTCCATGCCCGGTAACAACATTTCCTCCTCTTCATCCTCATCCTCCTCTGCTTCTTCAGTGTCATCTTCATCATCTTCATTCTCTGCCTCTTCACTGCTGTAACCGTCCTCGTCCTCGCTACATTCCTACAAGAAAGGAGAGATACCACAGGAGTCACACAGGACCCTTGGTGCTGTCCCCCCGCTGGTCCCTCCATCCTGGGGACCAATGGCCAGTTCCCCCAGAGGTGTGAGGTGACCTGCCACATGTCCCCACACTTGATGGCTACATCCAGAGCAGCTGGTATCACTACAGCAGTGGATGAAGGGATGGTGCATGCAGCAGGACCAGGGGCTATCAGCTATGGCTGCTGCAGGATGAGGGTGTGTCCTTCAGGGTTAGCTCAATAAACACAAACATTCCCATGGGATGGCCTCAAAGGATCAGCCTGAAACACCTGCTCCTAGGAACACACCTAGGATGAGCCAGAGGCTCGTCTCAGGTACCACCATAAGCAATGCATTCTGCCCAGCCAGAAGGCCACTCTGTTCCAGTGCTGTTTCCTACCTCACTGTCTTCCTCCTCTTCCTCAACCTCATCTGACTCATCCTCACTGTCCTCAAAAAATTTGGATTTGGTTGTGCGCTGGGGCTTTCCCGTAGAGGAGCAGGAGGGCCCGGCCTCCCCAGTAGAAGAGGTGACGGCCTCGTCACCTTTGCCTAGTTCAGGCTTCTGCAGAGCAGGGCTGTTGCCTCCAGCGCTGGCTTTGTCTGAGGTGGAGGAAATACCCGTGATTTCTTCGTCTGGCTTCCCGTTCTTCCTCTCCTTGTGGTCGGGAAGCTCCCCTGGGTCAGCCTCTCCATTCATATTTGACTCCCCATCATGCTGCTTGCCTGTCCCCTCCACAGCGTTATCCCCAGCTGCAGCTACAGACTTGGCTTTGAGGTTCTTGGTGCAGTTTTGTCCATAACGTGTGAGAAGCTCCTCGATGGTCATTGTGGCTTCTTCGTGCAGAAGAGCAGCTTCCTCATTATCCACTGCAAATGGAAGAGGGAGGGGACAAGGACAGAGAGCGTGAGAGAGCAGAACACCCAGCACACTGTGTCCTGTGCTGAGCTGCCCCAGCTGAGGCTGCTGCTGGCAGAGTCCCAGCAGTGCTCCCCAGGCTGACTCTGAGCCAGGCCTGTGCCCTCACACGGCTCCAGATGCTACAGGTGAGCAGGATGGGGACAGCAAGGCCACAGTTCTGACCACAGCACAGCCTGCCAGTGCCCCCAGTGCCCCCAAGCCATGCTTCCTGCCAACTGACAGCACCAGAGTGTTTACATCAGGCATGGGGGCTGGTGGTAGCACAGTGTGCACATCAGATGTGTGGCCGGGGGTAGAGCCTCACTTGCCCAAGCACAAGCTCCTTGGGAGCTGCAGGGAAGCAGAGCCACCACTTCCATGTGCAGGTTTGGTCATTAATGCTGCAGCTAGGAGCAAGAGAACAGCTGAAACACCCCAGGGATCCCCACCAGCTTTCATTTGGACAGGTACAACGGGTGAGAGCACAGCTTTGGCCACCTCCCAGGTGGGACCAGACAAAGTGGGATGACTTTCCACAGTGACCATGGGCCAAACACCACTGCTTCCCTACTGACATCCCCCTTGCATATAGTTTGCTTTGCTATTTAACCCCAAAAGGAAAACAAATACAGATAGCCCAAATGCTGCTGAAAATACAGAGCAAAAAGAAAGAAAACTCAACCACCCACCCACCCACTTCATCCCTGGAGTGAAAAGAAAACCCAACAAATTCAGCATTTCCAGATTACATATTGTTCAAGGTGACAGGATCACACTGCATCTGTCTCAAGGCTGGTCACAAGGTACTCAGTGGGAGCAGCACAGGATTCCACCCCAGGAAACACCTCCTGGGCTGGCAGCCACTTGCTGGAGGAACACTTGCTTCTTTGTGGGAAACTGCTGAAAAGACCAGGATCTGCTTCAATCCTATCTGCACTTGGTGGCTGCCACCAGCCAGGGGGAGCTGAGCACACCACATCATTTCCCTCCCACAACTGAGTGCAGCTCAGAATTCCTGACATATCCTGCAACCCTGCAACCCATGGAGGAAGCTCTATAGAAAATGGCGACAGGCTGTTTTGTTATCCAGAGCATTAAGCTTGCAAATGGATAAAGATTCCCCCCCTAGCACCAGCCCAAAGCCTTGGATAATGCTAAGGGGCAGTAGCTCAAGTCAGCCAGAATTTAACTGAGAAACTGGGACAGAAAACCTTGTGCCCAAGGAAACTTGACCCTGCTGCTCTACATCCCTGTCCCAGAGCTGTAGCCTTGTCTGTTCAGTGGCATCTGACTTACCATCATCTTCATCAGCAACTTTCTCCTTCTCATCTTCATCGTCCTGTGGCCGCCCAGCCATTTGAGAGAGCTCCTTAATCACCTCCTCTGTGGTGAGCTTGGCATCAATGGCCAAGAATGCATCTTCCAGGGCCTGTGTGTGAACACAGACATGAGTGGGCAGCTGCCCCTGCCCTACAGGATCCTGCCTGCCCTGCTGTGCAATCCAGTCTCTTCCAGCTTGCACACTGTAACTAATCACAGCACGGCTGTACCTGGCAGGCACCTACAGGCTTCTCCTGATCCAACACCCTGCTTCAGCAGGGACACCCAGGACTATGCCCACACAGGTTCTGGACACCTCCAAGAATGGAGACTCCATCCCTCCCTGGACAACCCACACAAGGGCTTTCCTCTGTGCTGGCACTCAGCCCAGGGCAGAGCTGGCTCCTTACCTTTTGCAATTTGCCTTCCTTGTAGGCCTTCTGGTCTTTGATGATCTCAGGGAGGTACTTGGCACAGTACAGGGCAACTTCTTCTCCTGAAAAAATAGCAGAAACTATTTAAAGAGGCTGCTCCTTCCAGACAGAGCCTGCTCTTGAGCAGCTGAATTCCTGAGGTAAATCCTGGGACACAAGCCAGAGCTGCTCCAGACACAGAACAGTGGCAGAGCAGCTGAGTGTGGGGATCCTGCTTACACCTTCCCAGTAGGATGTGCAGATGGCCCTGGCAAACCTCACAGCACCAAACCACCAGGTTTGGCCACAGCTGTGAACTTCCTGACAGGGAGCTGAGGCTGACTCTTCAGGTCTAGCCTACCTGGAAATCTTTAATTTCACGTGTCAGTGAAAGCAGAGGGAAAGGGAAGCTTTTGCTCACTGTAGGTTCTATTGGAGCATTACCAATGGGCAGTGAGCACATAGGAAGTGTTCTGTCTCTCTGGAACACACTTGGTGTGTGTTCCAGACCAAGGGCAATGAGATCCCAGAGACTGAGATGAACCTCTCAGGAGATAGGGCAGTCACTGGGTACAGGAAAGAGCACAGCAAGATAAACAGCAGCCAGAACACTGTGCTGAGAGCACAGGGGATAATCAGTACTGAGAGACAGCTCAAGTCAAGTGCTCATCCGAGAACAGCTGAGAGATTTTTAAAAGCCAGAAACTCCCCCAGCTTGGTAAGTAATGGTGTCAGGTATGGAATAGGGCATGGGGGCATTTGTTTAGATCCCTAAGGTGCTATTAAGAGAGAAGGAAGAGTAAACATTGAGGGATGATGAATTTCTGTAGTTTATCTTGATCAGGGCAAGAAAGAGTAGTATGAGTTGTAAGAGATCACACTAGTCATTGAGGTTTTTACATGAGCAAAGAACAGTGTGGGACACAGGAGCGTGGACGTGGCTCACAGCTCACAAAGAAAAATTAGAGCAAGAAACTGAGAAATAAATGAAATGACTGCATAGAAAGAGGGAGAGGAGCAGGGCAAAGCTGCAGGCGGGTGGAGGGTCTCACTGCAGGGTCCAGGAACATCCTGAGACTGTGCAGGACCAATCATTCCCTGTCACAGTACAAAGAAATAGCAGTGTGGCTGGCAGGGCACAGCAAGCCAGAGCCTACCTGCACCTGGGGCTTTCCTGTAGCTACAGCCAGAGCCACGTGGGCTCCTTTCCTTTGGCCTACAGGAGGGTTTTCCACAGGATGGACCAGCCACACAACTCCTGATCTTCCTGCTGCACATCCCAACTTCCCTGCCCTCCTCTGAGCCCAACAGAGACTGTGCAGGCAGCTGGGCATCAGGAAGAGCTGTGCAGGCAGGAGCAAAGCTCTGTGAAGGAATGGGGAGCAAGGGAAGTGAGAAGAAAGCAGCAGCCAGCCATCAGTTCAGCAAAGGGAACACAGTGGGAAGCAGAGAAGTGGGGAGATTGGGAGAAACACAAACAAGGACTTTTCCAATGTACCTGCAGAGAAGGGATCAAGTGGCCATTGAGAGAACAGAAACAACCAAATGGCTGCTGCTACACAGCATTCCATGATACAGGGAACAAAGGGACTGGCTCTGACCTGGGAACACTGGAGAGGACCTCTGACAAGGGCCTAGAGTGACAGGACAAGGGGGAATGGCTTCACATTGACAGAGGGCAGTGTTGGAGGGGATATTAGGAAGAAAGTCTTGCCTGTGAGGGTTGTGATGCCTTGGCCATTCTGTTTTCTCCAAAAACGCCTCTTGGAGGGAGGTGAAAAATTGTTAGTTGTCTCCATGAGATGGAAGCTGAAGGACAGTGATGTCCTCAGTGCAGACCCCAAGTGCCAGCTGAGGCTCAAGGTCAGCGTTTGAATAACAGATCCCTTGGTCAAACACTACTAATCTCTGCAGGGCCAGCAAACAGCAGGAACCAACACCAGCCTCTAACAGGTACAGCACAAAAAGAGTGTGCTGTGGGTCAGGTGGACTGATCTTGGGAAGCAGCACTGTGACCTGCAGCTGCTAACAGACACAAATCCCCCTGACTTGCTCTGTCCATTACTGCCCCAACCCTTCCAGCCCCATGGTGGGGGCCAAGAAAGGACTGCTGTGGTTTAACCCCAGGGGGCAACTAAGCACCACCCAGCCAGGTGCCCATCTCTCGAGGAGCTGGGGAATGATTGCAAGAGTAAAAGGCAGGAAGCCCTTGAGCTGAGAGAAGTTTAAAACAATAATAATTTTTTAAAAACAGTGAAAAGGCAAATAGCAGAGAGAGAGGAATGACCCTCTCAGACGAGCAATGCGAGATACATGTCAGTGAAGACATGTTGTGAAAATAAAGGCACAGGTACACAGCAATAGGGACTGAGCAAACACTCCCTGCCCTCCACTCAAGGGGCAGAGTGCCCAAATATCATCCTCCAGAATCTGGGGGCAGGGAGGCCAGAGCACATAAAAAAAGAAGATGGGGAAGGTAAAAACTGGCCAAATTGCTTCAAACTTAAGAACTACTGCATCAATAAAATCACACAATAGTAGGGGATGGGCAAAAGCTGTTCTTCTAATTCAGATTCAACTATATCCATGTCCTTCCTGATATGGTTTGTCCAGGGAGAGCTGTAGAGATTCAGTAACTAGAAAACTAAAATATGAGTTAGAAACTCATGCCAGTGCTTTGCCATCCTATGCCTTTCTCTAATGTCTATCTCAGACCTTCCCTCTTGTATTTAAGAACCCCAAACACAATACTTAATGTCCCATACTAACAGGGATGTTGTGAGTCTCCAAAGCCTCTCTAAAACCCAACACGTGGTGTAAGGCCTTGGCAGCTGAGAAACAAACACCCTGAGCTCAGTGAACAGATGGTTTGATACTCTTCATTCTTGACCCATTCTTGGTAGATGCTCCTTATCTTTATTTTTGCCTCATACACACACACACAGTTTCTGAGGTGAGTAGCTCCTGATCCCTCCATCCCAGTTGCTTGTCATTCCCTGCCTCTCAGCACCAACTCATCATCCCCACATTCTCAGAGATACCCTTCAGGATATCAGTGACTGCTCCACATGGGTCTCTGCACACTCTAAGGTGAAGTTCAGGAAAAAAAAAAGTAATTTCAGGACATGAAATAGATTCTTCAGAGTGAGATGACCTCTTTGGAAGAGCTACATCTGCAGCAGTGACAGTCACAAACTGGACACTGTTACAGAGCCAGTGAACAGGAGGAAACAGGCAGCTCAGTTCATCTACTGCACACAGATTTTCAAAGACCTTTCAAATAGACCATCAAATGCTTTCCATACTAAGCTGGCACAAGAAAAGCAGAGAGGTCAGATAGGAGCAGTTTTCAGAATGGGGGATGGCCATGGGGAGAGCTCCTTGAAAAGCTATGTTGTTCAACATCTACATAAATTAGCAGGAAAAGAGGTCAGTAAACCATGATGGATCATCCAGGATGATCAACATTAAAATAAGTTGCAAGGATCTTGACAGGACCTTTAACAGCAGGATCTTGAGCTCTTACATTCTGTTGCCAGAGCAAATTCTATAATATTATTAGCAATAATATTTAATAGCAATATTCAGTCATACAAGCAGAGAGAAGCTTTGGACTCCTCTTGACTGCAATAAAAAAGACAAGGAATTCAAAACTAAAAGTGAAAAGTACTACCAGAGTGATTATTCACTCATTCCTTGTGTCATGGATACTGCAGTGAAATTATCAGGCAGCAGATTTAACCATATCTTTTTCAAATAATGATTCTATGCAAAATGCACAGTGTAAACAATCACCAAACATAGAAACTTTCTTAAAATGCAATAAGACAAATTTGTGAAGAGTTGGCTCATCCAGAAGACTCCACTATGTCTCCAGGATGGAATGGCTGCAACCTCCAGTTTAAGGAACTGGGAACAGGGAATGGATCTGCCTGTTTTGATTTTCACTCTCTCCTTAGGCAACCACTAGAACACACCGTCTAGAGTCAATCTCAGGTGATTTTTCTTACCACTTTTTCCTCTGTGACTCTCCTGTCCAGCTTATCCACCATAAAAACAGCCATTCTCAAAAGGTATAAAAGATGGAATACAAATCTGATTTCAATTTCAGATCAAACCCTGACGTTCCTCCTACGGCCCCTAAGAGTTCAGAAGCTCTGCTGATGGTATCTATGAAAGAAAGTGCTTCCATCAAGGAGCAGAATTCCTAGGAACAGATGGGTGCCCCAGACAGCCCCCAGGGGTCACACTGAGGGACAGGACAGAGCAGAGTGGACGCAGTTACCTCCGTGTCCATCGTAGACAGAGAACATGGCTGTTTCACTGTCCAGCTCGGGAATGCAGTTGTGGGCATCCTGAAAGAGAGAGCAAAGGCCTGAAATGACAGGGATTGCATTAGACTCATAGAAAATCACAGGAACACAAATTTGTTTGGGTTGGAAAAGCCCTCTGAGACCACTGAGCCCAACCATTGCCCCAGCGCTGCCAACCCAAAGTGCCACATCCACACTGCTTTGAAACCCCTCTAGGGATGGGACTCCACTGCTGCCCTGGCCAGCCTGTGCCAGGGCTGGGCAAACCTTTCCATGAAGAAATTGCTCACAACAGTCAACCTGAACCTGCCCTGGCACAGCTTGAGACTGCTTCCTCTTCTCCTGTCCACTGTTTCCTGGGAGACAAGCGTGACCCCACTGGCTGCACCCTCCCGTCAAGGAGGTGCAGAGAGTGAGAAGGTCCCCCTGATCCTCCTTTTCTGCAGGCTGAACCTTCCCCAGCTCCCTCAGCCACTCCTCAGACTCCTGCTCCAGGCCCTTCCCCAGCTCCACTGCCATCTCTGGGCAAAGCACAAGGCTCAACACCACCACGAGCCACGGACAGAGCACAGCCCTTCTCTCCATAAGGTCTCTGTGGAGCAGCCAGCTTGGAGGAAGGCACCCCTGTGATTTTTACAGCCTGAACTCCTTCCCCCATGGGCAAGCAAACCCACCTTGGCTATTGCAATGCAGAGGCTGGAACAGATGGCCAGGCTGAGCCTTTCTCCTAGGCCCTTCCCTGCCCAGCTAACCCCCAGGCACTCCTTCAATCCAGCCCTCAGCACCTGACACATCCCACACTCTGTGGTCAGGAAGAACACGTATCCTGTAGTATGTTCAACAATGTGATCTTTTCTGTGCTTCATCACCTTCAATGTGCTACAATTGCCCCAAAACACTGTGCTTACTCCAAGACAGCAGTCTCAAATATCTGGATGTGTCCATGCTGCCAGCAATATTCCAAAATTTACACATACACACACAACTAGACCACAGCCCAGCAGCCACTGAGCTCTACTGCTTTTTTAGGTACGACTCCTTGGATAAGGTCTCTTCGCTCTCCAGAGTTCCAGTTTTCTGTAACAAGAGAACTTTGTTCCTTGCTTAGGAAACAGGAACAGTGAGGTTCTGGGTTTATGTAGCACTCTTTGCAATGGAACTGCTGGCACTGGGAGGAAAAAAGCTTCTGAACAGGAAAGTGACCATCTGAGTTCAAAACAAGTAATGACTGAATGGTAGTGCAGGAAATTTCCCCAACCCTCACTGGAAAGAGCAAATGAAAACAGAGATAAACCAAGAAGCAGCATTTTAGTGCTCACTTTTCTGAGCATTCACAGAAGGCAGTGAGAGAGTGAAGCCCCAACACAGTAAGTGGGATAAGCCCCAGGTGACCAAACAGCAGCGTAATTAAAGAGATGCAAATGCTGCTGTGGAGGGAACCCAGCACTGGCACCGAGACCAGCCCGTGCTGCCCTTGCTGAGCCCCTCGAGCCTGTCCTGACCTGTCCCCTCACTGAGCCCCACCCGAGGGGCAGCCGGCAGGGCTGGCACAGCAGGGCAGGGCTCAGCACCGGGGCTCGCTCCAGCACAGGGCTGGTGGCTCTGCCCGCGGGGCACAGCCAGGCCCTGGCACTGCCAGCGCCACCAGCACAGCTCTGAACCCTCCCCGTGCTGGAAGAGCCCACCAAGGTTCCCAGAGTCTGCTCCTGCTGCCCTGGGAGCCCCCGCTCTGCCCAGCCCCTGCGGTTACTGTAACAGTGGTGAGGAACTGTGTCCGAAACATCAAGCACACAATTGAGCTGAAATGAGCAAGGAAATTAACAAATTAACCTGAGCGCTCATTTAACAAATCGCCATATTTTGAACCAAACTCTCAGTTTTTGCAGCTTTTGTTCTAGGCCTGGGAAAGGAATGAAGCTGCAAACTGGGCCATTGGTGTCACAACGTGGGGGGCTGAGACAGACAAAGCAGGAGCAGAGTTGGGGGGCACAGGATGTGCTTGGCTGGGGCATCTCCAACTACATCCCAGAGCACTCCGGACCATGAAACTGACTTCAGCCCTTTTCTTTGTTGCTCCTAGTACCTAATACAATTTGGTTTTCTATCCTTATCCTTGGGGTCCCTCATCTGCCCCAAACATTTCCTTACTCCCAAAATAATCTCTGGACTAAGCTACAGTGTTTCTTCAGAGCCCTGTACACCCACCTCACTTGAAGGCTCCTAAAACCCAAGTACCATGTGACAAAAAGCTCCTTTACACCCAAAATACCTGTGTCTTACAGGTGCACACTCTGACTGGCTTCACCAACACACACAGAACAGCATTAAGCACAAACATTTGCTCAGGACTTCCTCCAAGCTTTGTAGAAGACCAAAAGTGCAACTCAACATGAAGAGAATGAAAAAAACAAAACAAGGTAAGAGAGAGCAGAACACAGAGTGCTGGAATGCAAGAAAATTGACTGCTCAGCTGTGTGTAAAACACACATTTCGCTCCTATCAGGCTCAGAAGCAATCTGCAGCAGGTTCAACTCCTGACATCTGCTTGTTTCTTGGGACAACTCAAGTAAACCATGTGCACACTGATGGCCTCAGTGCTGCCTCTGCCAGCACAGACAAGCCAGAGATGTCGGGCAGGGCAGAACCCACATCTGCAGCCTCTGCACAGGTACCAGCGACAGCCCCAGGTGAGTGAAGGCAGAGCCCTGTCCCAGCTGTGGGAGGGCTGAGTGAACCCACCACACCATAAACCAGGGTCACTCTGTCCTCCCTCACACCCAGCTCTGTGCAGAGGGGTGCTGCTGGCCCCTCACACCCCCAGCTCTGTGCAGAGGGGTGCTGCTGGCCCCTCACACCCCCAGCTCTGTGCAGAGGGGTGCTGCTGGCCCCTCACACCCCCAGCTCTGTGCAGAGGGGTGCTGCTGGCCCCTCACACCCCCAGCTCTGTGCAGAGGGGTGCTGCTGGCCCCTCACACCCCCAGCTCTGTGCAGAGGGGTGCTGCTGGCCCCTCACACCCCCAGCTCTGTGCAGAGGGGTGCTGCTGGCCCCTCACACCCCCAGCTCTGTGCAGAGGGGTGCTGCTGGCCCCTCACACCCCCAGCTCTGTGCAGAGGGGTGCTGCTGGCCCCTCACACCCCCAGCTCTGTGCAGAGGGGTGCTGCTGGCCCCTCACACCCCCAGCTCTGTGCAGAGGGGTGCTGCTGGCCCCTCACACCCCCAGCTCTGTGCAGAGGGGTGCTGCTGGCCCCTCACACCCCCAGCTCTGTGCAGAGGGGTGCTGCTGGCCCCTCACACCCCCAGCTCTGTGCAGAGGGGTGCTGCTGGCCCCTCACACCCCCAGCTCTGTGCAGAGGGGTGCTGCTGGCCCCTCACACCCCCAGCTCTGTGCAGAGGGGTGCTGCTGGCCCCTCACACCCCCAGCTCTGTGCAGAGGGGTGCTGCTGGCCCCTCACACCCCCAGCTCTGTGCAGAGGGGTGCTGCTGGCCCCTCACACCCCCAGCTCTGTGCAGAGGGGGGCCAGAGCTGCTTACACACACGTTAATCCCTTTGAGGTCGCACTCAGTGCTCCATCAATGTCCCTGTGCCACTGGCAAGGGCCAGCTCAGACCCTGCCAGACAGCTCCACACACATCCTCTGAGTGAATCTCAGGAGCACAAGCACCAATTCTGCATCTTCCTGAGAACCAGAGCCCAGGGATGCACACACAGAGAGGAGGAAGCACCTCTGGTCACTGATTTGTCACCTGTATGATTGCTGTTGCAGTCCAAGAGACAGTGACGTGTCTGACAAAATGGCTTATAGACCAAGAGCAGCAAAAATTCAATGCCTGACAGCTGAATGGGACATCTTCTCCAAACCAGCCACAGGGCTACAAAGCAAACACTGAGAGATGTACCTGGGGTGGCTGCAGGGAGCAGGATGAATCCTTAGTGAATTCAGCTGTTAGCTGGCTGCCCAGAAGGGAAAACAAAGCAGCACATTACAGGTACTCACAGAGTGCCTGAAGCTCACAGGCCTGCAGGGCCAGCAGCCCCATACTGCCCTCACACCAGCCAAGAGCTCTAAGGGCAGCTCCTGCAGCTTCCTGCACTGGGGGGACGCGGGCAAACACCTGGATCCTCAGCCAGGTGTGGGTCTGGGCAGCTCATCTGCCCACAACGAGCCCAGCAAAGCCAGGACTGGCAACAGGAGACTGCGAGCAGCCACGGGAATTCTTCCTACAGATTTTCCTATAAATAAATAAAAATAGGGAGGAAACACAGCAAGACACCGACGCTTCATTTCAGGGGAGAAAACCAGGCATTTCCCCTGAGAATTTCCCACTTGCTTTCACTCAAACGCTCCTTCCCTTCGTTTTTTACCCCGAATTCGTCATTTCTCGCAGGGATTTATCCAGCCGCACGTGTCCCCCACCACATGGGGGGACCCCCCACGCAGGAGCCGGAACGCGCGGCTGCCGTGTGGGCTTCGGGCAAGGCTGGGGCGGCACCGGGAGAGGCAAAGTGCCCCTCCCGGCCTCGCCAGGGAGGGACGGGGTGACCGAGAGCCCCCGCAGCTGCCCGCCGTGCGGCGCCGTCGGGGCCTGTCGGCGCAGGGCTCCGAAGAGCGCCGGGTGTGGATGCCGCCGCCCCGCCAGCCTCACCCCCTCACCTCCATGGAGACGCGCCATCCCTGCATGGCGCTGAACCCGAAGTGCAGCGGGCGCGGCCCGAGCCCGGCGCCGTCCCCGGAGCTCTTCACCGTGTTGGGCTGCGACAAGTAGGCGCCCATTGCGGCCGCGGCGGCCTCGGTCGGCGGCGACCGGACCGGAGCGGGGGGCGCGGGAGGACTGCGGAGGCGGCGGGACCTCGCACCGGCGGGCGGCGACCGGAAGTCGCGCGGCCGGAAGCTCGGCGGCCGGAAGCGCCGACCATAGAGGCGCGGCTAGAGCGGCACCGCGGCCCGCTCCGCCCCGGGACTACCTACGCGGCCCGCAGGTGGCTCCGACCTGCCCTGAGGCTCCTCCGGGGGAACAGCGGACTTGGGACCGGCGATGCCGCCGCCAGCCGCAGCCGCTCGCACAGATAAAGCCGCGCACGCTCACAACTACCGGAATTATCGCCCTGCCCCTCTATGTGAGGGGCCCTTGCGCCCACAGCGCCTTATATAGGCTGAGTCACGCCCACCGGCCAATCAGCGACCCTGAGCGCCCCCCTCGCTATCTCATTGGCTGTTGCACGAGGCTGCCCCGCCCTATTCATGATCTTTCACGGCCCTTCGCGCAGGGCGCCCCCTGTCGTGTGACGCACTGCGGAGCCCCGCCCGCCGGCCATTGGCGGGTGCTGACGCGCCGCTCGCGGCGCTGATTGGCTGCGGCAGAGGCCCCACCCCGCACGGCGCGTTACGCAGCGCGGCGGTTGCGGCGGGGACGTGCTCGGGACCGGGAGGTGCTGCGGGCCCGGTAAGTGCGCGGCTCCCACCCCTCGGCCTCCGCCTCGCCCCGGGACCCGCTAGGTCGGGCCCCGGCTGGCAGGCCCGGGGCGCGGCCCCGGCTGACAGGCCCGGCGGGCGCGGCCCGGCCCGGCCCGGCCCGGCCCGGCCCCGCCTGGCCTGGCGCCCCCCCCTGACTCACGGACCGCGGCTTGGAGCCGCTGCACAGACACGGCCCGGCTGCCCTTCTTCCCTTCCCTTCCCTTCCCTTCCCTTCCCTCCCCTCCCGTTCCCTCCTCTTCCCTTCCCTGCCCTCCCCCCGATCGGCCCCGCCGCCGGCACCGGAGGAGCGCAGCGGCCGCGGGACAGGAGCCAGCAGGTCAGGGGAACCCGGCCCGGCCCGGCCCGGCCCGGCCCGGCCTGGCCTGGCGCCCCACCGTGACTCACGGACCGCGCCTCTCCCGCAGGGTGCGCGACCGCAGCATGTCGGAGGGCGAGTCCAAGCAGGTGCCCAGCAGCGGCTCCGACCCCAAGCCGGAGCCCGCCTCGTCTGGCCCGGGGATGACCTCGGTGTCTGCGCCGGTGACTTCCGCGGCGCCCCCAGAGGAGGAGGAGGAGGAGAGCGAGGACGAGTCCGAGATCCTGGAGGAGTCGCCGTGCGGCCGCTGGCAGAAGCGGCGCGAGGAGGTCAGTGCCGGGAGCCGGTTCCCGGAGCTGGGCTGCGGCGGAGCCCGGGCGGGGCCCGGCGGGCGCTTGTCCCGCCTCTCCCCCACCTTCCCCCCCGATCCCCGGTCCTCCTGCCACCTGTTCCCGGGAGAACGAGGCCCCGCAGGCGGCTCTGTGGCGCTCCCGGGAGGCGGGGAGGTGCGTGGCCCGTCTCGTGCCTGCCGGCTGCCGTTCCCGGCCCGGAGCAGTGATGAGTGCCCTGGGGAGTGGCTCCAGCTCTCCCGGTGCGCGTGGCGTTCCGCAGATCCTTCTGTCTGGGAGCGGGGAAGAGCAGTGACTGGGCAGTTCTGGTGTTCTCCGGGAGTGCGTGGTACCTGCTGCCCAGGTGGCTGGTTACCTGAGCCGGTTACCCGGGCTCCTCAGCTTTGAATGCTCGCTGTGCTTTGTCGTCTGCAGTCCGGATGGAGCACAGTCAGCTCACGCAGGCTTGTTCCTTGGCCTGTCCTGCCCGTACCCACCCTCGGTGCCTGTGCTGGCAGCGTGCTGTGTCAAGGCACAAGGAGATTAGATCGTGGTGTTTGGGACCTCTCCTTTTTTCTGCTCGTTGCTGGGCTCTGTTTTTCTTCCTGGGGGCTGTCTGCACGAACTGGTTTCTGCTCTGTGCTGGCACAGTGCCTCTCCCCTGGCTGGGCAGGCTGTGCAGCCCTGGCAGGTGCTGACAGCCAGACAAGTGCTGCTCCAGCACTGCTGCAGCACAAGTGCTGATGGGGCTTTTCTCAGCCAGCTCCGGGGCTGAGCACAGGGGTTTGTCTGCTTTGTCCACCACTGCAAAAAGGGCAGTGCAAACCCCGGTGGTGGTGAGAGAGTCATTTGTTCTGATGTAAATTTGGAGGTCAGAATAAGGTCAGGGATTCCCTGCAGTTCTTCACCTTTGCTTGCTGAGAGCTGTCTTGGTTTGGTTTAATTGAGCCAAACGCTGGAATGGTGTGGTCAGAATGTGCCTTTTCTACTGTGGCTCTGCAGATTGGTTACAAATGTAGCTTTAACACTAGGAAAAAAAAAAAAGTTTCCTTTTTCTCTTTTTTAAAGAAGTGTGAATGTCTGGTTCTGTCCTTCACAATATATTCCATACCTGAAGTGCTTTATCTCCTGCTCTGTGCTGAAGGGGCACAGGCTGGAGAACAAAGCTGGTTTATTTGTGTTGTCCTTTCAATGTGTTTTATTTAGTGCTGGTCATTCTGACACAAAGAGACACAGGGTTTTCTGTGCTCTCCTACACCACAAGTAACATTTGGGAGGCTCTAGTGTTTTCTTTGGATTTCAGTCCCCCCTCAGCAGACAAATTAAATTAATTGACATTTTGGCACGGCTAAATGATTGCCACTGTGGAGGTCAGAGCTCTGCTGTACCACCACAGGCTGAGGGATGGGCGTCGGGGCCACAGAACACGTCGTTGTTGAGTGATGTGGGTGAGCTCGGGGCTGCTCCTGCTGAAGCCTTCACTCTGGCACAGACTTGTGTCTGACAGGGCAGGGAGCAGCCTCAGCTGCAGCTGACCCCGCAGTGAAATCCTGGCCTGTCTCTAGATTGCACACGTGAATTTCCCGTGAATTTCCAGATTTCACACGTGTCTCAGTGAGCCCCCAGCTTGTGCAGAGGCTTTTGTTGCCTGAACTGCGTGACAGCAGGCGCTCTTTGCTGCCGTAGCCGCTTGGGCTGATCTGCTCCTGCACTGCAGATGTCCCAGCCTGAAGTTCATTCGGTGTAGCAGCTTTGCTGGGTGTCCCAGGGCAGAGTGCCCTTTTTCCCGGGGAGGGGTGACAGCTCAGCCCGCTCTGGTTGTTCCTGTCTGTGCAGCGTGTTAACAGGCTCTTACTCACCACTGCTCTCAGGGAGATGGTGTGGAAAAAGCATTTGCCGACCTTTCCCCAGTGGTGCAATCCCGACCTTTTATTATGGCAGTATCTGCTGGATGTGGGATGCGGTGGCACCGTGGAAACAATGAGACCTGATAATCTGGAGAGGAATGGGTGCACACACATGGTTGAGACAGCGTGTTCTGCCTGTGCTCTGGTACTTGCCGTGTGTGCCATTCTTTCCTGCGTGCTCCGGGGTAGGTTTTGAATGTAATGGCCTCGCTATTTTTTTTTTTTAAAGATTGTTTTACCATCCATGAGCGATGCACTCGCTGCAGCAGAGGTGGAGCTGTGCAGACAGTGCAGGGAGGGGGCGGGCTGGCTGTGCGCCGGGGATGTCGGTGCCTGCTCGCCGAAACGAGCAGCTTTCGGCGGGACCGTGCCCGCGCCGCCGGTCCCGGAACGGTCGCGGGGGGCAGGACGGCCTGCGCTGGTCGTGCCGTCCCCGCACGCCCTGGCTGCCTGCTCCTGATTCGGGAGAGCGGCCTCAGGCCTCCCCTAGCGCCCCGCGGCCCGTCCGGAACCGGGACCGGGACCGGAATCAGAACCGGGGCCGGTCCCGGGGCACCGCGGGGCGGGGCCGGGCGGCCAGGGCGGGGCCCGCGGGTCGGCCTCTCCAACCAATGACAGGCGGCGCGGAGCGTTACATCACCGCCGGCGGCTTCCATTGGCTGCGGCCCGCTCTGGCCACGCCCCGAGGCGGCCGCACCCTCGGGGCTGCGCCGGGCTTGGGAGGGGACCCCGGGCAGCGCCGGTCGGGGCTGAGCCGTGTCCACCGACCAAAGCACACTGGCTCACAAGGGGAGATGCTGCTGGGGACAGGAGCCCCTGCAGCGCAGCCCTGCTGAAAGGGACCACAGGGACCCGGTGCTGGGCGGCAGCATCTCGGCTGGAGCGAGCATGTGCCCTGGCATCCAGAGGGCAAACCTCGTCCAGGCGGGAGCAGGATGGAAGGCACAGAACCCCATCCTGGGGCTATTACACACAGCAGAATCCGATGTTCATGAGAGGGGATACTCCCTCTATAGGTCTTCTCCCTGGGATCCAGGGCCAGGACACCAGGGAATGGCTCCAAGCTTCATCTGAGGAGGCTCAGGCTGGATAAGAGGGAGCATTTCCTTACTGAGAGGGTCACACCTGCCCCAGGCTTCCTGGAGAGGAGGTCGGTGTCTGTGTTTGAGGCATTTGGACAATGCCCAGCATGCTGTGACATGGGCCAGCCCTGATTGGGTTGAACAGTGGAACCAGGAAATCTGTGGAGGTCACTTCTAGCTGGCTATTCTGTATTCTATTTCCTGCTTAAATTTCAGATGTAAAAAAGGATTGAGTGTTGAGTTCACTGACTGTAATTCTTCCTATAAAGAGGGAGGTTCTGTAGTGCAAAGAGTGTAATTCCCATGAAAGTTCAGAGTAGTTTTAATAAAATTGAATGCTTCTGTGACATTTTTGATTAGAAACCCTTTTTAGCAAGATAGAAAATGCTTATGTTCCCCAAATTCCATTTTTTTGTGGAACATGGAGAAGTACCTTTGGTTCCTGCAGTGTTGTGGACTGTGCTGCTTTCCCCCCAGAGCTGGAATTTCCTTCCATGGCTCTGGAGCTGTGCCCACATCCCTGGTTGTTCTCCTGACCAGCACGTAGGAGAGTGTCTGGTCCCGTGGCTGAAGAACAGGGCAAGGCCCCACAGCGTGAGGGCAGGGTGGTCACAGGGCTGGTGGGGTCTCCCAGCCTGTGCTCGCCTGGCTCTCTTCTGCTTGCTCTCCCTGAAAACCCAACCCCTCTGTTTCTGCTGCCCTGCCGTGACAGGACATTTCCATTTCCTTCTTGCAGCAGCATGCATGCATAACTTACTTTTCTTGGGTTGTCCAGGTATCTTGAGAATCATCTGCTGTGCCTCCTAGGAATAGAAACTTCCTAATGGAGCAGGATTGCAGCACTGCATTAGCAGGTCAGGTTTAGCCTCCTGAAACTGAGAGCTTCGTGCCTGCTGTCCCTGCTGGAAGCTACGTGGATGACACATAACTGTAGGAAGAGTTGTGCACTGCTGCAGCAGAATCTTTATTTTCAGCCCAGCGTTGTGGCCTTTGGCTTGGCAAGCTCGTGTGAGTAGGAGAGGCTCAACCCTTCCTAGATGGCGATGTCCTTGGGTTTGCTGGTGTCAGGGCTGTCTGTTCACCAAGTTTCTTTCTGTACATCCTCTGGGGAGGAGAACACCGTGTGACTGTGTAAGCCAAGGCTTTATAAGAAGTGCTTTGTTGACACCTTTGTGGTGTACTTTAGAGAGAAGGAATCCGTGTCGTGTGTGTGGGCACAGGCAGGTCCCCTTTTCGGGGTGTGTGTGAGTGTGTCTGTCGGGGTGAAGAGGGCAGAGGCCCAGCAGGCCTGGGGCTGGCTGCCTGTTCTGTGGGCTCATGCGAGGCACAGCCTGCTCAGGCTGGTGCTGCTCTCATCCAGTGCTGCTGCACTCGGAGCAGAAGAGGCAGAGAATGGGAGAATGAGTGCTGATCTGTGCTTCAATACCTTTACATTTCCCAGAGAATGTGCCAGGCTGCTCAAGAGCAGTGGGAGAGCATTGTGCTGTTCTTGCAGCCCTGCTCGTGTCCATCATCTGTAAACTTGTCCCCTGCTGTCCTGCACCACGGCAGGCACAGGGGTTGGGCTCCTGTCCCACGGACTCTGAAGTGATGAGGGGGATTTTTGGGGTGGCTGAAGGGGACGTTTCAGTTCCTGATGACCTTGTGGCTGGTTGTTGCTCTGTGCCTCATGTGTTACTAACTCATTTGCGGATCAGCTGCTGGACTTTCCCCGATGCGCTTTCCGTGTTCTGCCCCACTTCAGTGACTGCTGAGATCAAGATGTTCCTTGCTGCCTTATCTCTGGGCACATGCCTCATGTGTCAGTGTGGCTGTGCATGCAGTGGTTGCCACGCTGAATAATTCCTGTTTTTCTGTCTGGGGTTTTTCACCCTCTGATGAAAGCTGCAGCCCTTCACATCTTCCCTTGGAGCGGCGTGCAGACTATGACAGCATCATGGGTGGAGTTCCCTGTGGCCCTGGGTGTCAGGCCAGGAGCAGAACCTGGGGAGCAGAGTTTGAGACACTGTGCACCTGTGAGTCCGGTCTTGCTGTTCTTCATTGGATACTGGACATTCAGAAAATTCATTTAGGCAGCACACTGCCTTTAGTTTGGTTCTCTTTTTTCTATGGAAGATCCGTCTGCCACTTGGATTGGCACTCCTCAGCTGTTGATGGCTGGGTGTTGCAGCTGGATTTCAGTGCTCAGGCTGACAGATGCCATTGATCTGTGCTGGAACTATCCAGTGTTAAGAAAAGGGTTGTGATTCATGAGAAACTGAACTCAGAGAGATAGGAACTGAAACACTGGGTCTACTGCATCTTTACCTCCTGATTGTCTTCTCTTTTCTAGGGGGAGTCTCAGTTGCTTGAATCATTTTTCATTTGAAGGCAGTTGGTGACTTTTGTACCTCTGGATTTACGTTTTTTCAAGGGGACAGAGTGCAGGATTCTTGGAGAAAAAAATGCTAACAGACTGAGTGTGTGGATTCTGGGATGCTGGGGCCTGATTTTTCTCGGCCTCTGTTGTGACTGGAAAGAAACTTGCTGAGGTAGTAAAAGATAAGCACCAGTCCTCCAAGCAAGCTGGCACTTAGAGGGCTGCCAGCTCCCTGGCAGGCTTTGACAATGGATCTGTTTTTTTTCCAGCTGGTGGAGAAAACTAATGCCATGCTGCAGTTTTTATAGCATTCCTTGACCACGGGGAAGGTGTTAAGAAGAAGGGAGTATGTGAAGCCTTTTAACATTTTTATTGGCTCATGTGGGGGCTCCCTGAAAGAAATGAACCCTTGGGATGTACCAGATGAGCTGAGGGGCACTTCAGGGTGCAGAGCTTTTGTCACAACCCCATTGTGTCCTTGCTCACAGGCTGTGGCAGACAGCTGGCACTCACTCCTTGCAGCAGTGGCTGGAGCAGGGGTGGCTGGCTGCTGCTCTCCAGAGCTGCTGGAAGCTGGAGGTGCTGGGCTGCCTGCAGCTTCAGGGATGCAGTTCCCTCTGCATTCCTTACTGAGCTGTTCTAAAAATGCCATGGTCTGCAGCAGCACCAAAGCCTTCCCTGGTCAGCCCTCTGTCTTGGGAAGCCCAGGCAGCCATCGTGGTGTCCTGACAGCTGCCACAGCTTTGGGGAGAGGCAGTGTGCTGGCTCTGACTCCAGATCCTGCCTGCAGGGAGGCTGCCTGGCAAATCCTGACAGAGGCACAGCCAGACATGGGTTAGCCATGAAAGCACGGTGATCTTCAAGCATCCCATGGTGACATGGATGGCAGGAAAGCTGTATCCTGTTTCTCTTTATCAGTGCTCAGGAAAAATCCCATTTCAGGTGTCCAGTACCTTTCTCCCAGGCCCTGTGTCTCTGCAGAATCCGACCCCAAGACCTCTTGTCCCAACTCTCTGGCTCTTGAAGGTTGCTTGCAGATGTGTGTGCTTGCCTGTGCACACACACAGAGATTGAGAAGCACATTGGCACAGAAAATAGTTTGAAAAATAGTTTAAGAAAAAGTGCAGGTGATGGTGACAAGGCTATGGGCTTGGCTTGACACTTGTCTTGATCGTTCTTTTTGCGTACTTTTGGAAGTTCCCTCAAACATCCCATGAACAGTGTACCCAAATACTTATTCCATTTCAGAATTACCGATTATCTCACCTTGCAGCCATTTTTACTTCTGACATCTTATGCAGTCAGCTTTGCCATTTATAGATGTGTGTCAAGATCAGATGTTCATCATCTTGTTTAAAATATGATGTTTGCTCACCTCATTGCCTGCTTTCTTCAGTGTTACCAGAAAACATGAAATAATTATTAAATTAATTATTTTATTAGTGTTTCATGTGGCTTCGGGGATTGTTTCCAAGACTGGTACTTCCACAGTATACCAATTTTTATGGCATTTTCTGTTCAGTGTACTGATCTTTCAACCCCTCCTATGTGATTGATGTTGCTCAGAGTTACCTGCAGTGATTTGAAGATCTCTCTGCCAAGTGAAAGTATCACAGAAGAACAGGATGGGCTGTAGCAGACCGGGAGTAGCTTATATGGAGTTTGTCCTGTCTGATTTTCCCTCTCTCTGTGGAGTTTCACACTGCTGGCACTCTTTCCCAGTGGAATACCAGAACCTTCCTGATGAACTGTCTGGATGGGCTTATTTATAGATATTGGGGTTTCTTCCACACTCCCTTATTTGTTTTGCTGTGCTGCTTCTGTTTCCCTTTGGGAGTTAGGGATGAAGAATCATTGCCTCTTCCTCCTGCCGCAGACCAGCTCAGTATGACTGAGCTCTTGGACTCCACTGGGTTGCTTGTTTGTTTTGAAGCACCAAGTGAAACTGAGCACTCTTCCCTTTGGTCTTGCATTAGGTAGTTTGTATTCGTTTCTGGTATCCATTAAATAGGTGGAATGATGCCTCTTTCCCTCTGGGATACTTGGCACTGGTGGGGCTGCACTTCAAATCCTGGGGGCAGCTCTGGGCCCCTCCCAACAAGATATTGAGGGGCTGGAGTAGGGAGGGGAATGGAGCCCCAGGAGAGGCTGAGGGAGCTGGGAAGGGAATGGAGCCCCAGGAGAGGCTGAGGGAGCTGGGAAGGGAATGGAGCCCCAGGAGAGGCTGAGGGAGCTGGGAAGGGAATGGAGCCCCAGGAGAGGCTGAGGGAGCTGGGAAGGGAATGGAGCCCCAGGAGAGGCTGAGGGAGCTGGGAAGGGAATGGAGCCCCAGGAGAGGCTGAGGGAGCTGGGAAGGGAATGGAGCCCCAGGAGAGGCTGAGGGAGCTGGGAAGGGAATGGAGCCCCAGGAGAGGCTGAGGGAGCTGGGAAGGGAATGGAGCCCCAGGAGAGGCTGAGGGAGCTGGGAAGGGAATGGAGCCCCAGGAGAGGCTGAGGGAGCTGGGAAGGGAATGGAGCCCCAGGAGAGGCTGAGGGAGCTGGGAAGGGAATGGAGCCCCAGGAGAGGCTGAGGGAGCTGGGAAGGGAATGGAGCCCCAGGAGAGGCTGAGGGAGCTGGGAAGGGAATGGAGCCCCAGGAGAGGCTGAGGGAGCTGGGAAGGGAATGGAGCCCCAGGAGAGGCTGAGGGAGCTGGGAAGGGAATGGAGCCCCAGGAGAGGCTGAGGGAGCTGGGAAGGGGCTCAGCCTGGAGAAAAGGAGGCTCAGGGGGGACCTTGTGGCTCTGCACAACTCCCTGACAGGAGGGGACAGCCAGGGGGGTCGGGCTCTGCTGCCAGGGAACAGGGACAGGACAAGGGGAAATGGCTTCAGGATGGGCCACAGGAGGTCCAGGTTGGGTATTAAGGAAAACTCCTTCCTTAAAGATGTGGCCAGCCTTGGCACAGGCTGACCAGGGCAGGGGTGCAGTCCCCATCCCTGGAGGAATTTAAAAGCAGAGTGGATGTGGCACTGTGCAGGATGGGTTGGTGGGGGCCTTGGCAGTGCTGGGGGAGTGCTGGACTCGATGATCTGAGAATGCTTTTCCAATCTCAGTGACTGTATCCAGACAAGTGCTGTTTCTATTCAAAGTAGCTTGGCTCCTGTCGTAACTTTTGTCTTTTTGTAAACTGCTGATCTACTGCCTGGGGAGTTTCCTGGTGGGAATTTGTAGTTAGGTCTGTCCTGCAGCGCGTTGTTCAGCCAGAATTGTCAGAGTGCTTTTGGAGAGGCTGGCTGGCCGCTGGGTGACAGCCTGTAGAATGGGGGTGTGACACAGGCCGTGTGACACCGAGCAGGGCTTCAAAGCCTGTCCCTTTCCTGTAGGGCAGGTGCAGCTCTGCTGGCAGGAGGGGCCGGGGCTCCCAGCAGGGCTCAGCTGTGCGGGTCGGCACAGGGCAGGACCCATGGCAGAGACAGGGATGCGTCAGCTTCGCCCTGGGATTCAGCACAGCAGCTCCCGAGCTGGAGCCAGGGAGAGCTTCAGCACACCGAGGGCTTCCAGCTCTGTCTTTAGATGGTCCGGATGTGTGCCTTGAGTTAACAGACTGACTTCTTGCTGATGTGTTTGATCCTCTTACTTGTTGCAGCATGTCTGGAAGAACAGTTACTGTACTGCTGACGGTCAGATTGTCTTTTCCTTGTGGTTTAGTTGCTGCGTGAGGTGGTCTGTACAGCAAAGGTAATAATCAATACCTTCCTTTCCTTACTGCTGTTAAATTACACTGGTTATTTTAATTTTCTTGTTGAATTAAAGCCTTTCAGCATTTCACTGCCATGACTGTAATTGCCAAGGCCAATGTGTCAGTTTAATTAAAACATGAAGTAGCATTGTTTCTTTGCTTTGTTGGATTTCTTTTCCCTTTGCCTGCAGTGGACCTGGCATTCTTTATAGTGTTACATTCTGGATTAGACTCAGATCCCAGAGAGCCCTTTTTGTTCAATTTCTGTTGGTAAATTTGCTGCTTTTAGTTTCCCCACAGCTCAAAGAGAAGTTGAGCTCCTCATGGCCCAGCTGCTGGTTCTGGGGGTCTCTTATCTCTAGTCCCAACCACTTCCCAGGTGGTTGGGCAGAGCTTTCACCTTTCTCTGGTTTAAACAAGTGGCCAGGGAAACTGGGTAACATATTCATGCTACTCTGAACCAGATGTGGGGCTTCTTGTGGGCGTGTGGCCTGGTGTGCTGCCACTCCCCAGCTCTTTTTCAATGTGCAAGTCCATTCTGTACTGATACTCTAGTTATTGTGGACTTTTCCCCAGTGTTTATACCTTTTATCCCTAGATTGTAAATCATCACCGTGACTTGTGATTTAGGCTCTTTTTATTTTTTGTTTAATTGACAGATCATGTGAACTACAGAATGTCTCTCCAAAAGTCTGTGCTCTTTCAGCAATAGATACACAAATGTTTGAGAGCTATAGAAAAAATATGCATGGGACAACGGAATAACTTTCCAAAGGGAAATTTGACTTCCAGACTCTTTCCCCCTTAGAGCTACTGTGCCACTCCACCCGTACTCCTTTAAGTACTTGAAGTTCTTGTTGAGTTTCCTTGCCTTTTGCTTACCTGGACTCAGAGCTGTGTTTTGCTTCTGTACTGCTGAGCTGCTTCTTCTGCTGTGCTGCAGAAATTCGGGCTAAGCTGGGCCCAGGTCACTTCCTCCCTCAGAGTGCAGAAGCTGCCTGGTGTGGGGCTGTCTGGGACAAACACCAGAGTAATAAATTATCTCAATGCTTTCATGAGGATTTAGGGTTCTGCTTTGCCGAGCATGGGAAAGGATGTGTGGTAGGGATTTGGCAAGCAGGAGGAATCTGCTGTTGCCTTTCAGTTGTCTGCATTCTTCCCCTTTTACTCTTCTCCCCAAGCTGCTGAATCTCCTGAGGAACAGAATTGCTGTCGGTGATGTCAGCTGGGTTTGCTGTCCTGAGTCATATCTGGTGCTCTGGGATATTGCCTATGAGTCATGGAAATCATTTATGCTCGGGGAGCTTGGTCAGAAGTGGGAGATGTGATAGGTCCACAGCCCCAGCTGCATTACTGGGGCAAATTTTCAGTAGCTGCTAGTACTTGAGGACTTACTCAGTCCAGTAAAGCTGGATGCCTTTCAGTGGAG
Organism: Onychostruthus taczanowskii; assembly: GCF_017590055.1. Classification (NCBI taxonomy): domain Eukaryota; kingdom Metazoa; phylum Chordata; class Aves; order Passeriformes; family Passeridae; genus Onychostruthus; species Onychostruthus taczanowskii. Next base: position 136,839 of record NW_024499540.1, read on the forward strand.
GGCCTTTAACCATTGGACTCCATCAATTAGATGTCTTCTCCAGCCTTGATGCTGCTGTGAACAGGCAGCAGGTGGGATGAAGAAGGAGAATCCAAAGGGATGCAGGGGCACTGGGTGTCAGTGTGGTGGCTGTTACCTTGTCCTTGCACTGCTCACACCCATCTGCCTTTCTGCTGCCTTGGGCTTCTTTAATCTTCCCTGAAGTTAAAACCTTTTGCCATTCAGCTTTAGTCATTGTACTGGGTGATTTTATGCTGTTGTTGTCCCTAAGATATTAGTTATTCTAAAATTTGAAGTAATAAAATTCTTTTTATTCCTTCAGCTTTCTTTAATGATGAAGCATAACAGCTTGTTGGTATCAGCATGTATATATCAGTATTATATACATATATATTTTAAAAATTAAGTTTTTAGGATCAATATGAACACCTTCCTAAACCAAATCTCAGTCCTTTCACCCCTCAGTTATGTAGGCAGCTCAAGTGGAAGGAAGTGGGGTGGTTCATACTTGGCTGTCACCTCCTGTGATGATTTTCCATGGCTGTGCTCTGTAGCTCAGCCTCTCCTTGTGTAATTATGGCCTGTACCCCTTATTCCTGCCTGTGCCACACCTTGCAGCTAGCTGGTTGTGTCATACTCGTTTGCTGCTCAGCTGCCACAGAAGTCTGTGTCACTCTGGTTTTACTGTGCTTGGCACCCTTTGTCCCTGCAGTGTGTCCCCTGCAGTGTCAGAGTATTAAATGTCATTGGGCCTGTTCAGAATCCCTTGGGAGATCATGAAGAATCCCACCTGCACTGGTGGCCTGTCACTCTGTGTTGTCAGGCTATGGAAGGAGTGGAATTGGATAGAATAACTCAGCTGGAATTGTGAAATCAGGTAAATTTGATCATGTGAAAGTGGCAGCCAAGGGAGAAGGGATTTTTGAGGGAGCTCTTATATAAGGTGAGAAGTTTCCAGCAATAGGATGCTGATGGGGTCCCTAGTGAGGGAAGAGAAGGTGACACAATATGAGAAGGAGGAGCTCTGAAATGTTCTGGAGGTGTCAGGTCTGAATTTGCCAGGCAAATCTGTGTTAAGGCTTACCTCAGGGGATAGCTGGGTCAGCTGAAAGCTGCCGGGCCCTGTCTGAGCTCAGGGGGTGTTGGGACAGTGCTCTTAGACACAGGGTGGGATTCTTGGGGTTCTCCTGTGCAGGACCAGAAGCTGGACTGCAGTGATCCTTGGGAGTCTCTTTCAACTCAGGTTGTCCTATGAATTTGTGAAGTGATTCTTGGTGTGTGATCAGCAGATGGGAACGGGAATGATTGCTGGTTGACAATTAAAAGGTGAATTCTACCTTCTTGTCCTCTCTAAGTGCTTTGAATCTGTCACTGCACGTTGCCTGGTGTGGTGGGATATTCACCATGACTGTGACTGCTGTGTGCCTGTGAAATTGCCTGGCAAAGGTGATTACAGTAAATGCCTTGGATGTTGGATGAAAGAGACCATGTTCATCTTTGAATGCTGCTACATATCTGAAGAAGAGCAATGTTATAGAAAACTTTGCTGCTGGGAGCAGGGTTCACCTCTGATCCCTGCAGCTCTTTCAGCCTTATGTCCTCCCACAGCCTTGCCATTCTCGTGCTGGGCTCCAAACTCTCAATCCCCTCCCCTTACCTTGCTGCTTTCTGAATGCTCACCTGTGTCTTTAATATTCAGTGTGGATGTACTTGTGCTGGGTCAGTGTTTACAATTATTAACTGAAGAAATGACTGTAGTGGTTTCCCTTGTGTCATTGGTTCCCACCTCTGAAGCTTCAACTTTCCCCTTGTTCCTCTCTGTTTGATTGAGCTTCAGGCATCATCACCTTTCAGAGGATTCTTTCACAAAGCTGTATCTGAGTTATTGAGACATTTCTGCATCCCTTTTGTATTGTTGGGGTGGTTTTTTTTTTGGTGGTGGAATGAGCTACAGGTGTCCTGAACCATGAAAACCTAATGCATTGTTGGCAGAAGGCAGCTTTGCTGCAACACAGCGTTTGTGCACACGAGGTTTTCCCAGCGGTGTGCTCAGGACCTGCTGCTCACATGCTCTGCAGTGACTCATGTTTTGGATATGCCCTGCTCCAAGATACATGTGCAAATCCTGTCCTGGAATTCTCATTCAATTAAAAGTTAATGAGCAGAGTTCATAATTTTCCAGTGATTGCTGCATGGCAGTGGTCAGGTCTTGCTGGCTTAGAGCTCACAGGTCTCTCCACCCTTCCCTCCAGGTGAACCAGCGCAATGTCCCGGGGATTGACAGCGCCTACCTGGCCATGGATACGGAGGAAGGTGTGGAAGTTGTTTGGAATGAAGTTCAGTTTTCTGAGCGGAAGAACTTCAAGCTTCAGGAAGTAAGTTGATGTGTCTCCCAACAGGATGTGAGAAGCATACCCTGCCCTGGGGTGAGATTATGGATACTTTCTGTGTTCATTATTGGCTGGGTTTGGAATGCTGTGCTGTCCAAATGTAGCAAATTTGGCTTAAGCCTGGCCTGTGTAGGAAATGTCCTGGAAGACTGTTGTGTTATTTCCATGAGACCTTGTGTTCATTTACACTTGGCAATCAAACCACACTGCTGAAATGCAGAAGAAAATGGGATCCTGCCTGTTCTTAGCATAGGAGCTTGACATATACGTTAGTGTTTGAAGGGACCAAGACCCAAGAAGAAATAAGGATATTTGGTGTGCTCTCTGATATGACATGTTTTTGTCTTTCTGATGTTAAGGAAAAAGTTAAAGCAGTGTTTGACAACTTAATTCAGCTGGATCATCTCAACATTGTGAAGTTCCACAAATACTGGGCTGATGTCAAAGAGAACAAGGCCAGGGTAAGTGCAGCCATCAGGCTGTTGGGTTCTCATTGTTAGGTAATTAGCAAGGTGGAGGGTAACCTGTCATGCTGCCCCACAGGTTATCTTCATCACTGAGTACATGTCTTCAGGGAGCTTGAAACAGTTCCTGAAGAAGACAAAGAAAAACCACAAAACGATGAATGAAAAGGTAACTCTTTCTTCCTGTGTGACCATAACTCTTTAGAGCCATCAGCCCCTGGAAAGCCTTTTCAGCAGAGGGTCCCAGTGAGAACTGGTGATAACACATTGCTGCAGCTCCCCTGTGTCCCTGTAGCTTAGTTCAGCTGCAGGTTCTCTGGGACAGCCGTTCTGTGCTGGTTGCTTTACTGCCAGCAGCTCTGCAGCTTCTTAGGTGTGCTGTGACAGGCATGTCCCTCTCCAGGGGCCCTCACAGGAAGGGGGAAGGTGTCTGTGCAGGGGAGACTGGAGGACAGGTGTGTTTCTGGATCCATGGGAATGTATAGAAACAAGCTGACCATAGCAGTACTGATTCTTTACACCTGCACTGAGTAAAAGCTGGAGCAGGTATTGATTCCTATGAGTGGGCTGTGAATCACAGAACTAGAGATTAGCTCCTTGTGGATGACTTTTCTCCTTTTCCTCTTGTATCTGCAGGCATGGAAGCGGTGGTGCACCCAGATCCTCTCTGCTCTCAGGTATGTGGGGTACTGACCTTGAGATCCCAGCCATTGGGACTGATGTGGCAGCTAAGTATTAGGGAGCTCTCCAGTGTATCCAGTTTTATAGTCCAGGTTTCTCCTTGGTCAGGAGGATGTTGCAAAGATGACAGGGAAATCAAGTTCCGTGTGAGAGGACTGAGAAAAACTTCCATAGTGCTGGCAGGCTGCAGGCCTGTTACAGGCAGTGGATTCATGGATATTGAGGCATGGTGTTATTAGATGTGTGTGTACATTTCTTGATGGTGCAGCTCTTCTGCATCCATCTTAGTGCAATAGAGCTGAGTAGAATGTGGTTTGGGTTTTAAAAATTCTTTTCCACCTGAGCTAGAGTTGGTGAGTAGCTAATTAAACCTGAGAAAAACAATAGCCTGGATGACAGAGCATGGCTTGCACTCCATAGAGGAAACTCTGGTGCCACTTGGCTAAATTACAGCTATTGGTGAATAGTTTGGGTTCTAATAAGCTTTTGGCAGCAGACTGTCCTCATTTCTGCTAGCTGCTAACATAAACCCATGCAGAGTGAGATGCAAAAACAGTGTACCTGGGATCCAGCACTGAAAAGCTTTATTTGTGCCTGCTGATAAACATGCCCAGTTGTGTGTGTATAGCATTAAGTAAGTGCCTCTTTGGTCCCCTTTGAGTACGGACAGACTGAGGCTCTGATATTTTTGGTATAAAAATAAAATTGTAACCCTTTTAGAATCCATTCAGCAGTACTGGGTTGGATGAAATCGTGTCTTTGCCTCTGGTACCCTGAGTTTCTTGGGCAGTGATAGGAGAAAGCTTTCTCTTCCCCTCTGCCATGTTCTGGAGATTCATTAGAGACAATTCCTGTTTGTTCCTGGTTCTCAGCCAGAGGCTGATGTACAGTCACTGAATTGTATCTCCTGCCTGCTGTAAACCCCTGGCATGTGCCCTTTGCTCTCCTGTTCTCTTCTGATGTTTCTTGCTGTGGGAGGGTGTGAAGGGAGGGATTCAAGGCCTTGACCAGTGCTCTGTTCTGCATCTCCAGCTACCTCCACTCCTGTGATCCTCCCATCATCCATGGCAACCTGACCTGTGACACCATCTTCATCCAGCACAACGGACTGATCAAAATTGGGTCAGGTAATGCTTGCTGGGGGTGCCCCTGCCTTATCAGACAGACTGCCCAAACAGAGAAAGGCAACTACTCCTTTCCAGGTTCCCTGGCATGATAGACATGTGTGTACATGTACTTCTCCACCTCCACATCAGATGTGCCAGAGACTGGGAACAGAATTGGTGACTGGACCCTTGTCAGGTGCAGGAGTGACTCTTCTTTAGCCTCTTCTTTAGCTTTTTGTCTCAAGGGTCTGTACACACAGGAAATGCAGGAAATGGTGCTGAAACCTGGAGGTTTTGTAAGCACATAATCTGTGGGTTCATCTGCTCTGCAGGTTTTCATGTTAATAGACAGAGTTTTCCTCCCAGCACTGTGGAGCTTTGGGAGCTGCCTGGGGAGCTGTGTCCATGAAGCCGCAAGAGTGCTGCATGTAGCAGCCCATGTTTATAATAAAGTGGACAGACTCTGGCTGCAGCAAGTGGCTTATCCAGCATCCCATTATCCCATGGGATAATGGGCATGCCTTCAGGCTGCTGAGCTGCCCTTGGCCTGTTTGGCACATGGTGCCCTGCTGGAGCAGCCACCCTGTGCCAAAACGGTTTATTTCATAAGTAAGCAGTGATGTTCCTGGCAACGCAGAGCATCCTTGCATGCTCTGGTTTTTCCTGCTATTCCCATGTCTCTAAAAATCTGTCTGCAGTCAGGATGCATTATTTCACACCTTGACATGACCTTTCAAGGGACAGCTTTGCTACCTGTTGTTCAACTTCGGCAAGTATTCTCAATCTGAGGAATAGGTCTTCGCTTTCCTGGAGCTATTGTCTGTGTAAGTTCTGCTTTGATGTGGCAGTGTGCAGGGAAGGATGCTCTGCATCACCTGTCATCCAGAAATAGCCTCTCCATCAGCTGCAGACCTGTGGCTTTTCTTCCCATCAAAGGACTCCTGTGTTGTTGTTTTGTTCCAAAACTGGGGTAGCAGGTTTGTCCTTGTAGCAGGGAGACAGGATCATGGCAGAAGGAGCACTCTGCTCCTGATCTGCCTGTAAACTTGGGGACTTGCTCTTCACACAAGCTGATGATTGTGTTGTCACACAGACTTTATTGTGTTTTCCTGACTTTGTCCAAGTGGGAGAGATTTCCAAGAGTAGGTACATGTAGTACCTGTATGCTGGAAAACTCCCTGGCATTCAGTTCAGACTGATGGGAAGACTTGAGTACTCAAGAAATTCCCTTTTTTAGTTTAGTTTCAAAGTACCATGCAGCTGCCATCTTTCTGCAGGGCAGGCAGCGCTGTCTGTAAAACCAAACCCATGGAGCTGGCATTGCAGCCACGGCTTTCACCACAGGGAGATCCTGCAGCTCCTCAGACCTGCTGCTCCCGGAGCAGAGGCTGTGTAGGAGGGTGGCTCTTCAGCTGTGGGTACAAATGGTGGCCTCAGCACTGTTACACCTTTGCTCCCTTCAGTTTCACAAAGCTTTGCTTCTGTCAGGTGCAGCAGGAGGGACGTGTGTGTGCTCACACCAGAAGTGGGTGTCTGTGCTGTTACAGCTGCAGGATGTGCTGGAGGGTGGCTGCAGCTGCAGTGCTCTTGTGCAGCTGTTCCTGAGCAGACCTCTCTGCTCCACAGCTCTGGGCTGCCTGGCTCACCTCACCTTCAGAAGTGATTTATCTAAAAGATTATGGTCCTTTCCTAAATAAAAAAGGAAGTGATTGCAAGTGGGCTTGTGGTCAAAAGGGGAATCCTCCAGATGGGAAAGCTGTGGCTCCAGTGCAGGCTGGAATTAGATTTGGCAGTGTTGCTGGATGTATTCCTATTGCTGCAATGCCCACCCAACCAGAAAAGGCAAAGCTGCATCCCCAGGACTGCTGGTTGTGTTGGAGCTTGAGCCTTTCTCCCTGGCACTGCTGCCTTTGCTGGGTTTGAGTTTGGGCCTGGAACCACAGTTGCTCCAGGGTCACTGACAATGTCAGCCTCATGTTTGCTGCTTCCTGTCCTTGTTCTGTACAGCTGCCTGGTATCTGAGCACTTCCCTGTGTTTACTTAAAAGCAGCAGGACAGTATTTCTGTGGATTTATGGGGAACAAGGATTCCCCATAAATGCACAATGAGCTGTGCTTTGGTGCTGTCTCTGTTGTCAGTACTGTGCTGGATGCTGCTCCCAGAGTTGCTCTCCCTGTGGCTTTGGCAAAGAGAATACTTGCTGAATGTAAAACCCTGGCTAAGGCTGCTGCTGGTGTGCAGTGCAGGACATCCTGCTGTCTGCTGGGGGAGGGCGTGCCAGGGGAGCAGCGTCATGTTGGAAATGTCTGATGGTGGTTCCTGTGACACGTTCAGGGGTGGGAACAGCCCTTTGCTCCTTGCTGCTCCCTCAGAGGCAGGAGCATGTGCACTGGCTGCACTGATCAGTGTTTCTCTGTTCAGCCTGTAAATCTGTGTGCTGGGGGTCAGCTGTGGAAGAAAAAGGGAGTGGGAAGGAGGAAATATTTTGCATAATGCTTAAATGCAAAAGCCATCCATAATACTTTTATTTGCTAATGTTTTATTCTCCAGTTCCATAAAGTGCTGAGTTTATAGATTTAAGGAGAATGTTTCAAATGAGTGATGAGGATAGGAAAGACACTTACAGCTCTTAAACTTGCCACTGGTATTCCCAGAGACTGGAATGTTCCACCTGCTTTGTGGAGCTGTGGTCAGATGAAAGCATTCCTTGTGATAAGTGTGAGTTGTGCCCTGTGTACTCTTCACAGAGCCCAGGTGCAGTGCAGTGGTGCCTCCGTGGGTGTCTGTGCTGGCTAACAAGGGGATGTGCTGCCAGGTGTGTTCCTGGGGCTGCAGCTGCCCTGGGTGTGGGAAGGACAGTGTGTACACACAGGGTGCCTGGTGCTGCTGCCTGCTCGTGGTGGCATTGCTGGGAGCTGTTCCTGGAATTCTCATTGGCAGCGTAACACCCATTCACAGGTGGAAAGAAGTGATGCGTTTGAATTAAAAGTCCTTTTGGGCAGTTCTTGGAGTACCCCAGCAGGAGGGAGGCCTCAAGCTGGAGGGTTTCAGTGTCCTCTGGTGCTCCTGAGACGTGGCAGTGTGTCAGCATCTGCTGAGTGAGACCTTGGAGCACAGAGGAGGAGGCTCCATGGAGTGCAGTGCAGATTTCCCCCTTGTGCCTCCAGGCATTGCTGCTGTGCATCTCTCCTGGCTGCATCACTCCTGACCTTAGACTCAGTCTGTCTTTAGTTGTGTCTGCTCAGAGTCTGCCCTCAGTTCCAGGCCATGGGCAGGACTCTTGTGGGTGTTAGCTCTGCTGTGGCATCATGTGGCCAGGTGTGTAAGTGTGGGTTCTCCTGCTGTGATTTGTGGCCAGAAGCTACTGGGACATAGAGAAAGGGAATGATCTGCTGAAGGGGTGGGGTGGGTGGGATTGCAGGACACTCACAGAACAGAATTTCCAGCTTCTTGGTCTCAGAGTCAGCCATAATCTTCTGCTTGGTCAGAGCTGCCTTGTCTCTCCTGCCCAATCTGGTTCTCAGGTAGAAGCCCTGACGTTCCTTAGGTAAATTTCTTTTGAAGAGGTGGCTGGAGGCAGGGCCCGGTGCTCAGTCCTGTCCCTGTGTGCCCTGACTCTGACCCAGCTGTCTCTATGGATGTAAGTGCTTTGCTGTTCACCAACTCATTGACTTTATCTCGTTTTACTTCCCGCTCACGGGCTGCTCTGTTACAACAGTCTTTCATAGGATATTTGCTAATGGTGAGCAAACTTCTCCGCTCCTGTGATGTGACTCCACTTATGTCATGTACATGATTTTATCTCCGTGTGTATCTGTATATATATATTTATATATATATGTGTGTGTATCTATATTTGTAACACACAAACATACACACTGATGTATTTACAGTGTTCCCTTGCTATAAGGCTGTGTGTAAAACTGTTTGGCTTAGGTGCATCCTGCTTGGAGAGCTCATGTTCTGTGCTGGGATGCAAACAGTTCCTTGTGCTCTTGGCCAGAGCCTTACAGAGAGGGAGCACTGCCCTTTGTGAAGTCTCCTGGTTGTTAGTTTTCTCCCTCTCCATGTTCTTAGCGTGTGCTAGTCCACGGGTCCTGTGCATGCCAGCTCCTGCATGTCAACAAGCCATGCCTTGTTCTGAGCTCTTCCCAGCTGATCTTCCCACGTCCATTAGGCTCTTCCCTACTGCTGCTCTGCTGCCCTTGGCTGGCACCCAGCCCTGGACTAGCCCCCACTGTGTGCTTGGCTATCCAATTGCTTGCTTGTAGTTTGAACTCCTTAGATGTGTTGATTTTAAGATGAATGTTTCAGTGAATGTGTCTGGCTCCTGATGGCCAGATCCCTCCTGCCCCAAATGAGTCCCTGGATTGAAATAAGCTTGGCTATTGATGTTTCCCCAGATAAATCTCTGGTTTTGGGGAGATCTGTGCATATGAGGAGGGAGTTGGGCTGGTGGGAGCCAGAGAAGGATCCGAGTGCTGCAATTTTTAATCCTATTGCATAGAACAACATGTTCACATTTAAAATAATTATTTTATTTTTTGCCATCAGGGTTATTCTCGATGGTTAGAGTTTGTTTCTACTGAGTTGGGAACCTACCAACCATCAGCTGAAGTGGTGGAAAGGGCAAGAGCCTGACCAGATGGGCTCTGTGCCTCCCAGGCTGGCGGGAGGACGTGCTGTGCCACTCTGCATTGCCAGCGGAGCAGAGGCTCCTGGAAAGCTCAGCCTAGGACCTGGTGTAGCTGAGGGGGAATGGTGATGCAGTCAGGGGGGAGTCCTGAGGAGGGCAGGTGTCCCTGGGGGTGGCTGCAGGGTGGCAGAGCAGCAGCGAGCAGACTGCCAGGAATGAGCCGGAATGGGAGCCTGGGCTCAGCCAGGCTGAGGGCTGCCAGCCCCTCCTCCAAAATCTGTCACCGTGAGCAGAACCAAAGGCCCTGGTTCTAGAAGGACAGGAGAAGCCTGGAGGAGCAGTCTGCAGGCACAAGGAGATGCTGTGGTACCTCTCCTGTGCTGGAACAGCCTCAGATGGCCTTGGAATACTGAGCTTTCCTGGATGGCTGGTGGGGAGCTTGTTCTAACACCCTGTTGTACCGGGAGGTACTGTTGGTGTGAGAGCTGGGTATGGTTTAAGCCTTAGATCTTGAACAGTGATTTGGGTTTGGAAACATTAAATCTAGGGTGTAAGGCTCCTGTTTTGCTTGAGCATTGAGCTAATGAGGCTGTGAGTGACATGCTTTCATAACTAATCTTGTTTTAGTCATCACTTCACTCCCTTGGATTTTGCTGCCTGATCTTTAAATGCCATGCTGGTTTCCACATTCTTAACAGACATCTGAGGTAATACAGAAATAAGAGGTTAGTAGAATATCTTGGATCTGGCTTTTTTATTTTTTCCACTATGGCAGGTGTGGTTTTAAAAGGAAAATAATGGATAATTTAAGACATCACATATAGAAAAATCTGCCATAAAAATGGCATGTTAGCATTGATTTAGGAAAATGTAACATGAATTGATGTAGTTTAGCTTTTCTAACTGTACAGTTTTATGTGTGAGTCAAGCACATTCTCTACCAGGCCAAACATTTTTGGTTCCTTAGAAACTTGACAGAATTAGGGCAGATACTCATAAGGTTTGTCTGTGACTACAGGTGCTGCTGGAATGAGATTGGGCAAGGAAATAGTTTTGAGTGGAACTTTTTGTCTAAAAGAATGTTCAAGGTTGGATCCAAGCTACTTTTTTTGTGGGGGCTGGCTTTTCTTTTAAAGGTTTGACCGTCATGGATCTGTGTTGTCTGTGAAACTCTTGGTGTAAAAGCCTGCCTCCAAGTGAAGGCACTTCTCATTTGGCTTGTTCTTGAGAAACTGTTGAACAAACTGGGTTGAATAGCATGAGGTTGATTTTAATGGAAACGGTACAGTGATGTAATTGTAATGCTACAATGCTGTAGCTGCTGCTGTGGTTACTGGAGTGGCAGAAACAGTTCCAGAGGCCTGCCCTGGGTTTTGTGTAAGAGTTAAAACTTTGTTTTTAACAGAGTTAAAGTAGGAGGAGCAGCCATGGGTGAGTGGCAGTCCATGGGTTCTGTCTGTGCTGGAAGTTCCAGCTGCCTCCTGCTGCCCACGTCTTCAGTGTGTGTGTGTCTGGGGGAGGGTATTGGGATTTTTAAGGTCCAGTTGAGTGGGAAGAACTGGTGACCTTGGTGGCCTTGTGGCAAAGATTCTCCTCCTTCTATGCTGTGATAGTTATAAACTCATTTTTATTTTGCAGAAGGTTTAAAAGCCAGCTCTTGCTCCTAGTATTTATTTCCCTAGCTCAGAGTACCCTCTGTGTGCTGCTGTGGTTGACCTCATTCATGAAAACACCAGAAAACTTTGGTCATTTATACTGGTTGTTGTTTTCAGTAAAGTAAGATATTTTAAAAGTTTCAAATGTCTCTGTTTAGTGCTCCAGGTTATGGAACATCCATTTTCTGAGGTCATTGTTACTCCTGTGTTGCACTGAAGGCATTGCTGCTTCAGTTTTGTTCAGCTCTGTTTTTTCTCTGCTTTTATGTGACTTTCCCAGTGGGCATGGGGATGTGAATTATAGTCACCCAGGTCTTTGTTCACCCATTCTCATATTAGCATAGCAGTTGCAGGTGTCTCTTCCTTGCAGGGCCCTTTGGTTGAAGGCTTTGTGAACCTCAGCAGTTTAGGAAGCTCCTTCGTGCCAGTTCTGAAAAGATCACTTAAACACCAACAAGCAAGGGCAGCCTGTGGTGGCTGGCTGTGCCTGAGCAGGAGGTGAGCTGCTCAGCTCAGGAGGTCCCTCCCAGCCTGGACAGGTTTGTGGTTTAGGTCTGGAGTGTGTGGGCCAAGCAGTGTTCTCACTCTGGCACCTGCTGCCAAGGGTGAGCTTTGCTGTAGGTTAAATCTCCCAAGGTCCCTTTGGCACATTGTGGAACAATGATAATCAAAGATGTGCAGCTTGAAATTTGGGAAAGTTGTATTTGAAATTGTTGAGCTTGTGGGCACTAATTGCATTTTAGAATGTACATTTATATTGGTTCAGTCCCTGCTTCTGTTAAGCAGAGCTGCTCACAACAGAAGATCATCTTCACAGTCGTGTTTCTGAGAACTTGTTTTCTAGTGCACGTCTGTCTGCTGGGAGCAGATGGTTCCTCCAGAGTAGCTCAGTCTGTAGCATTTCAGTGAATGTTCTTGTTTTTTCTGATTGCATGTAATTCTTGCACTGTGATGTGAACATGTGTATCTTTTTCATAGCAAAATTGCATTGGTGTACCCCAAGCAGGGGATTTCATGGTCAGTGAAACATTCATTCTTCTCGTCTAGAATGTGGAGCTTGGTTTTGGGCGCAGATTGCAGATCTCCCAACACACTTTGTTAGGGATGAAGTTGTTTGTATCATGAATTCTTCCAGATAAGCTCCTAAGTCACTGTTTAAGAGCCTGTATGCAGCCAGGATTGACAGGTACTAATCTTACAGTTCTTTTTTATCTGTTCTTGTTTTTCCTGCTCTGCCTACTTCTACTTTCTGCTTCCACGTAATGGATGTGGTCAAACACGTCAGCTTAGAACTCTTAAGTAATCTTTTAAATGTAAAAATACCACTTGCTGCTTCTTGGGAAATGTGACACAGTGTGATCATGTCCCTCTGTGGCTCGCTGACAGGAGTGTGTGCCCTGGCCCTAGAAGCAGCTGGTGATGCCCTGGGCTGCATTAGGCAAAACTTTGCCAGAGGAGGGAGGGGATGGTCCTGGCCCTCTGCTCGGTGCAGACACCATGGATCCAGGGACAGGGACAGGCTGGGGCCAGCCCCGAGCAGCCTGTGATGCTGCAGGGCTGGAGCGTCTCTGCCGCGGTGAGGCTGAGGGAGCTGCGGCTGCTGAGCCCGGGGCAGAGCCCGGGGATCCCCGGTGCGGCACGGGCTGGAGCCCAGAGGGTCCCTCGGGACCCCAGGCATCCTCAGAGTGGTGGTGGCACAAGCGCAGGTTGCCCCAGGCAGGGGTGGAATCTCCGTTCTTGGAGTTACCCGTGACGTGGTCCTGGGCAACAGCTCTGGGTGTCCCTGCTGGAACAGGGCTGTTGGACAAGGTGACTTCCGCAGGTCTCTTCCCACAAGAACCATGCCATGATTTTGATTCTGCGTTAATTTCTTTGCAGAGTAGCCTTCTCATTAACTCATTAACAACATTAACTCTCTATTGCCATACCACTGATGCTGCTCCAGCAGTGTTTTCTCCGGAGGGAGCCATGGGCAGAGTTTAGCAGAGGTTGGTTTCCTGCTGGGAAGCCATGTCAGTAGATGTGTGCTTGTGTGTGTAAGCACATGGGGACCTTTACCTGCACTGGGAGCGGTGTGTATGAACTTTTCATACACTGAATTGCTCCTTCAGCTAATGGTACTCAACTGCCAAAAATAATAAAATCCTGTTCCTTCTGGTGACTCAGTGTTGCAAACATTTTGCAAACACTGCTTGCAATCCCTGATACAGATCTGAGGGCTGTAGGGAGCTTTTATTCTGTGATCAGCATAAATATGAACACTTCTTCCTGTTTGACTCCTTGTTTAATGACTGTATGCTTCTTTTTATGCCAAATAACTTCCTAGTTCCTTATTTTCTAGGCCTTGCTCTCCCTAATAAAAAAGCTTTTGTCATGACTGTGTGCAGAGAAAGGAAACTGTAATGTCATGGGCTTGTGCAGCCTTGTACCCTTTTGCAGGAGTGGAAGTGTCTGGGGCATATGAGTGCAGGGGATAATAATGTGGCCTCATACCTGTGCTGGCCCTGTGGTCACCCCTTCATAGCTGCAGAGGGTGGTCTTGGGTTCAGTTGTTAATTTTTAGGACCCTGGTGGTACAATCCCATAGCTGGGCTGCACAGCAAGCCTGGGACAATCGTGGAGAGCAGTTGTTGATCCTTTCACTGACGCCCGGCTTCCCCCTGCTTTCTGTTGGCCCTTTGCTGAGGAGGGCAGTCTGTTCTGCTCTGCAGGGTGCTCACAAGAACACAGACAGCTCAGGGGCTGCTGCAGGAGGCCAGGCAGGGCTGTGGGGCAGGAGATCTCTGCTGCCTGCAAGGAGGAAGTTCTGAGTGCAGAGTAAAGGTGTGAGATGGGCACTGCACAGAGGGACGTGTCCTCTGCAGCACGGAGTGTTCCAGAGCAGGGGCTGGATGCCCAGGCAGCTCTGCTAAACCTGCTGTGGGCACAGCTGGGAGGGAATGCCACCATTGCCTCCTTGGCTGGCAATGCTAACAGCCAGTGGGCACAAGGCTGTTCACTTACTCTGGACAACTCTGTTTGCACGTTCTTGAGGGTTTGAGAAGTCTGACCAGCTGCAGCATGTTCCTGTAGGAGTGCCCATTATCTCTTTTTATGCTTTTGCTGTCAGATTGAGTTCAGCTTGTCAAAGACAGGTTGCTTGCCCTACCCTCTGCTCTGCTTCACATCTCTTCCTATCATCTGTCCTGCTCAGACACCATATTTGGCCGAACCTTTTTCTAAAATTAATCTCTGCTAATTGCACACCAGACTTGTCAATTCCCAGGGGGCTGTCTTGTAATCTGCCCCTTGTAGTCACCTTCTTGTGGCTGAGAAGGACACAGTCATTGTTATTGTTGGTGATCTGACTTTCCTTTATGGTCTTCATCATTTGTCTCACTTAGTAGCCATCCTCAGCCTTCATCCATCCAATCATGCACAGCAGGGAGCCAGTCTGAGAATACAGAAATAGGTGTATAAGAGACAGATAGCAGCCATGTGTGAATCAGGCAGGGGAGCCTGTGTCAGAGGTAACTTCAGGTGTGTGTTCTTACCTTGTACAGTCACGAGGTTGGTTTAAAATGTAGGCTCAGGTGAAGTTCCCAAGCCCCTGCCATTGCTAAGTGGCCCATGCATCAAGATGACCTGCAACAATGACCAGACCAAACCCAAATTTCTTGTCTTACCATCTAAAATCCTGTCACAGTTGTAACAGTGCTTCTGGCTGCTGTTTTGAACACCCCTGCAGGAAGTTTTTCAGAGCTGACCTCAGAAGCAAGTTGTGCTGTCAGTGATGCTTAGAGCAGGACTGTCCCTGCTTAGCTCTGAGACACACAGGAGATTCTGGGGGTCATTGGCCCTGTGCTGCCTCAGCTCTGCAGTAACAGAGTGAGGTGATGCCTGTCACCTCAGCCAAACTGCATGTGAGCTGGGATATAAATGGCTGGAACAGGTAGAGTCCCCGACAAGTGTGGCTGATCATACCCAGCTGCAGAGCCAAGCTCTGCAACAGTGATGGAAAAACACTCCAGTGGGACTCAGCGAGTTAGGAAGCACAAGTACCAGAGCACCAGCAGGGACAGGTCCCTGGCTGACCCACAGCAGCAAATTCAGAGCTGCCTGTGTCAGTTCTGTGTGTCTGAGTTGGAGGGTCCCACAGCCAGTGTGAGCCTGGTTCTTTGCAGAAATGCTGGTGCTGCTGCAGAAGGTCTGTGGGACTGGATGCAGAGGAGCTGATTATCAGCGCTGGCTGGACCTCATTAAGGACACTGCAGGTGGAGCCCACTATAGTGGGCCAGACTTCCACTCTGCCTGCCTGTCTGGTGTGGAAGTGTGCCAGCCGTCACCACTGAGGTTTCTGTTGATAATCTGTTCTGTGACTGACTGCTGCCTCAGCCCTGTGCTTAACTGGGCACAGGAGCAAGAACACAGTGCCTGGACAGTGAACTGGCCTTGCCATCCAACATGTGCTCATAGCAGGATTTAAAGACACTGGAAAATGAAGCTGATCACAACATTGTGTGGAGGGTGACTTTCCTTGGCTGATTCTGCTCCATATTTGGCAGGAGGAGTTGTTGAGTTTTTGGTCCCTGTTTCCTTTTACAATGTGAGTTAAAGAATAAGTTATTTTCTCTCCCCACAATGTCTGGTTTGCCACTGGGAGTCCCTCTGACATGCCTGTGGTAGCTGCAGGTTTAACAGGTATCACAAACATCTGTATGCTAGTTCCTGTTGGGCACTGCATTGGGCACAGAGACATCTGGGATCCTATAAACAACAACATAAATCAGATGTTGGAACAGAAGGGTTTCTGAAGCCTAAAATACTCTCTTTAGAAGGCCTGGTATGAGAACCCAGTGTGCTGGACAAGCCACAGGTGCTTTACTCTGTGTGCCAAGTCTGGCACTGGATGGATGTGTGGTGACAGGGTTGGGGCTGAGGGGTTGGCTCCAGCAGCACAGGAACACATCCAGTCCAGTGGACTGGGCAAACTCCAGTAGTAACTGACTGAGGAGTACAAAATACTAAGGTGAACAGAAGCCCAGAGCTCATCATTTGGGTGCTGATGAGGATCTGGCATTTTCTGGCTCCTCGAGGGAGGCTTCGAGACACTTGTCATGTGGGGGTGTTGGGATCCTTTGGGGAAGAGTCTCCAGGAGAGAGAATGGGTGTGATGGTGCATGGCCCTGGCCAGAACTTGTCCAAAGCAGTCAGTGTCAGTGGGAAAACAGAGCAGGTCTTAGGAGAAAGACAAAGAAGGTAGCTTATGCTGCTTGGTGGTGTGAAGGTGAGAGGATCTGGTGATGTCTGGGAACTGGTGAGCATTAGGAATGAAGTCATCTTGCTGGACTCCTAGGATCAGAGCTAACAGAGAGAACAGAAAGCAGTTACTTGTGAATGGTTGGTTGGTAAAGAATTCCCTAGCTACTGGAGCAAGCTCTGCTTCCAGCACTCACATTGGGTAATATGATTTGGTATGTGCCATACAGCAAGGCTGAGCTGAGTTACCAAGGGAGGTCCTTCTTGTCTGACTAGAGCACAAAGAACATCTCCTCTCTGAAACTGGTAACTAGTCACTCAGCTGGGAATCCTCCTTGGTGTGGAAAAATACAAGTGGTTTGGCACATCCCATGTCAACCCACATTGTGCCAGTACAGACAGGGACTGATGGTGATTGTCCAGGAGGGTGACCAGGTGGGACATGAGGCTCTGGGACTGGACACATTCCAGTGTGACAGTAGAGCTTCAAATGGGTGGTGGCTCAGTGCTCCCTGCCCACCTCAGTGTTTCTCCTAGCAGACAGCTGCTTAGTTTCAGAGAGTTGTTTGCAGTCTCTGCAGAAGTGGCTGTCCCAAAAGCTTATCTTTCATGGGGGTCCATACTTGTGCTCTGCTCACTGTTCTTGTAGCTGCAAGTTATTTCCTCCCCACAGCTGTGAGTGGTTTGTGGAGGTGCTGGATGCTGGGAGGTTCTGCTGTCTGGGTGGCTTGATTCTTGTCTAGAGGTGCTTTGGCACCAGCATCCTCCTGAAACGTGGAAGAGTTGCCTGGTAGGTCCATCCTCCCAGAACTCGGACGTGGTGACCAGTTGCAGTGACCTTGGCACCTCTGGCTGTTCCTCAGGCTGCTGTTCTGAATGAGTTGCTTGTGGCAAATGCTGTAGATCTGTTTGAAGTTAGGCATTTCTGCTGGGAGTTGTTCCCACCTTGTCCTCCTGGTAGGCAGCAGTTGTGGTCTCCAGGTTTGCCCTTGGAGAGTGATGCTAAGCTGCCAAGGAAACAATGCAGGAATGTCTTGGGTCGGAGCAGGTGACGAGAGATGAAGGCTGTGAAGACTCACCTTAATGCCACCATTCTGCCCCTTTGGGCACCAAGGGCCTGGAGTTGCAGGCGTTCCCTGGGATTTCTTCAGGGATGGGATGTGGTTTCCTGTATCCTAAGCATTCCTGGTTTTCTTCTAGTGGCGCCGGACACAATTAACAACCACGTGAAGACCTGTCGTGAGGAGCAGAAGAACCTGCACTTCTTTGCCCCAGAATATGGAGGTATGCTGTGGCTGTGGCTGCAAGACTGGGGATTTTTTGTCCTTACTGATGCTTCCAAGCTGTCCTGCACCTTGTTCTCAGTTCCAGGCTCCTGGCAGATGCCACATTAACAGTTCTGAGCCATTTGCCTGCTGAAATGCTTCAGCTCCTCTGTTCTTTGGTAGCAGAGGAGGGAGAAGCTGCAGGACTGTCCCAGCCTGGTGCAGAGTGGTGCTGCTGCATGCAGAGCTTACTGATAACAATGCTATTTCTGTGTTACAGAAGTTGCCAATGTCACCACTGCTGTGGACATCTACTCCTTTGGGATGTGTGCACTGGAGGTAAGTGTCAGGCATGGACTGTGGGACAGAGATGATGAGTCTGAGGAAAGAGAGAGCTCTGGAAGGGCTGTGGCCATGGGTGGGTTTGCTCAGTGACAAGTGTGTTTTGTTCTCAGAGCCAAGTGCACTTTGCCTTGGGGGGATCCCTATGGAGGATCCCCCAAGTGCCTCACTAAGGAGTAAATGGCTCAGGGATTTGCAGTTCTTCCCAAATTCCTAATCGGTAATTAATTACTTAGTGGGTCGTGGCCAGTCCTGAAGTCAGACTCACTGGCTGGAGGGAATAGTCACTGCTGCAGACTGTTATGTGATGTCCATGTATGTGACCAATGCTGGGGTGTTTGGAGCAGAGGACAGCTGTAGTCTGTCACTTTGTCTGGGCCAGCCTGTGCCTATCTGATGGAGGTGCTGGTTGCAGTCAGTGTGAGTCTGACATACCTGGTCGTAGCAGCTTTGTGCTTCCTCTGTCCTTGCAGTCAGTAGGTCCAAGTCCAGGTAATGGGAGCTGTTGTTAGGAGTATTTTCTGAGAATTGTCAGAAAGAGCCAACACAAGGGACCCTCAACCTCTGCTGCACATTCCATTAGTGAAGCAGGAAGAGAACTGTGGAAAGATACAACTTTTAGGAAACAAAACTTAAGCTGAATGCAGAGACATTCTCTGCAATATTTTCCAGCCTTTCCTAGCTGGGAATTAGTGTCTGTGTAGTTGGCTGGAGCCCATTCTTGATGTGTTGTGTGCTTGCTCTTGTTCTGCGATGCAGAGCTATTCACACAGCCAGAAGGGACACTGTCAGACCCTGGCAGTGACCCAGTCACTGCTTCATTATGGAATTATCAAACAGAGTGACAGGCCAATGGATCATGAGGTTCAAAATGGAGACACTTACTGTCCAGGTTGTTGCTGGCAGAGTTCCCAGGGCTCCCTGGCAGTCCTGGGTACTAGGAGCAAGCTGTTGTAATGAGGCAGCCATTCTCCGTCTCTCCAAATGTGACCTTAAGTACCCCCAAAGAGCTTGGCTGTGGTGATCTCATGCTTGGCAGTGGTCTCCTTGAGCCTGTCTCCCATGCAGTCTGTCACTCCCAGTGGAGTCTGATGCTCTGCTCTGTGTTTGCAGATGGCAGTGCTGGAGATCCAGGGGAACGGGGAGTCCTCCTACGTGCCGCAGGAAGCCATCAACAGTGCCATCCAGCTGCTGGAGGACCCCCTGCAGCGGGTGAGCCACGGGGCTCGGTGCCCTGAATTGCTCTGCTGCTGCTGCTTGTTGTCTCATGCAGGTTTTTTCTCCAGGAGTTCATTCAGAAGTGTCTGGAGCAGGACCCTGGCAGGCGCCCCACGGCCCGGGAGCTCCTGTTCCACCAGGCGCTGTTTGAGGTGCCATCGCTGAAGCTGTTGGCTGCTCACTGCATCGTTGGGCACCAGCGTGAGTACAGAGCCCTGGGAGCCACGTCCCCACGTGGGTCAGTGCTCTGCAGAGCTGTGCTGAGCTGTCAGTGCCCCCTCAGTGAGCTGGCACCCTGGGAACACCCTTCCCATGCCCTGCTGCCCTGCAGGTTCCTGGCTGTTGGATGCAGCTGTGGGGCTGGGAGGGCTGTGGTGCCTGACCTCCTCTGAGAGCATATCTGTGCTTTTCATTGCTTTTCTAAGGCTGGAGAAGAACTGCAATTGCTACAAGTTACTCCTCTTTTTTTTTTTTTTTTAATAGATATGATTCCTGAAAATGCTTTAGAAGAAATGACCAAAAACCTCGACATGAACGCAGTGTTGGCAGAGATCAATCACGAGGACAGGGAAGGAGTCAAGATGATGTGAGTCCCCGTGGTGTGCTCAGGGGGGCTGCTCAGGGGAGCAGTGCTGGGGCACTGGTGTGAGCACTGGGGCTGCCCATCACCTCAGTGTGGGTGTTTCCCCACTCACTGGGTGCCAGTGGGAGCTGGTGGAGCTGGAGGTGAAGGAGCAGTCACTGTCTGGGCACACACACTTCTGGGGAGTTATTCCTGGGTGGAAGGAGATCTTGCACCTGTTTCCTGGGAGTAGATTCTGTGCAGCTGAGACAAATTGTTCCCCAAATGGACAGATTAAATGAACATGCTGTGGTTGGAGCAGTCCCCAGCAAAACATGGCTGAACAGTTTGGGAAGGTGCTCTGACCAATCACAGACTACCCAGATGGAGTAACTTTCTCACTTCAGAGGAAGGGTTCCTCAGTGTTTTCCTAATGGAGCATCTTATTCCACACTATGCACAGGGAAAGGCAGTTGAGGCAGCTGTCAGTGACACACAGCACTACTTGCACTAGGGTGGCCCCTAAGGGAGTGCCTGTGATACATACATATGGAGCAAGCAGAGTGCCAAAAAAGTGATGTGCATTTTGGATAACAAAGCCTTGGCTAGTTAGGGGACTAGGTGAAGACTAAGATGTGAATACTGTATTCCCAGAGAAACCTAAGGTGCTTCCAGGGGAGCCCAGAGTTCTGGGATGCTCAGGCTGCTGAGCAAGAGTAACCAAGATGACAAGGAAGAACAGCTCCATCCATAAAAGCAGCCCTCTGAGCCATAGAGACCCTTCCAAAAGCTGATGTTCCAGTTGTCATAGTGCTAGGAAATGTAGTATGAAATTCCCTTTGGAATGTTTTTGATATAGTTTCAAAATGGAGAACAGCTAGTTAACAACCAAAGCTGTAAAGAGAGATCCTTAGACACATGGGATGTCAGTCTCTGCAGGCATGGCTGTCCATGGGTGCCAGCCTGGAACTTGCTTTTTGGTACTGTCATACCTCAGAGGAGCTGGAAAAGGGAAAAGAAAGCAGCAATCACTTGAAATGTCAGCATCCTTTCTGAATGGTTCATCAGACAGCCATGCAAACCAAGCTGCTAGAAAAAATAAGTAAATGTTTGTTGAAACCTACTGCTGTGTTAGAGGATGGGACGATCCCAGCTGCCGGGGGTGTGGCAGGGGCTGGAGAGTGGTCTGGGAGCTGAGGCAGGTGTGCAGCCCATAAAGCACTTGAGGACATCCTGTCAGGCTTCCAGCAGTTTTGCAGTCCTTACCTCCTCTCTGGAATGCTTCAGAGCAGCCTTGAGACAGGGGTTTGGCTGTTCCAAGTGCTTGTTGCAACCAGGGACCTGTTATGGCAGGTATTTGTGAAACAGCTCACCAGGAGCAGTGTCACTGGGCCACCCTCCAAATAACTGCATTGCACAGTTCTGAGGCTGTGAGACTGGCTCTGCCATAACTGCTGCTTCATTCTTAGCTCACATAGATAGTTATGTCCTTCAGGGAGGATAAGAGCTTGTCACACCAGTGGCTGCCTGTCCATACCCATCCTGCCTGTGGACACAGCCCAGGACATGGGGATTTGAAACTGCACCCCAAGAGACCCAAGTGGATGGTACTGAGAGACGATTTCTCATCTCAGGACATTTTGTTTTCCAGCTTCTCACAATCTCCAGCTCTGGAGCTGGACAAGTTCCTGGAGGATGTGAGGTAAGAGGGATTTTTTAAGACGCCTTCCATTGTGTGTGAGACTGGAAAAATTCTGGAGAGGTATAACCTCAGATGCTGCTCCTTCCTTGTAGGAATGGGATCTATCCCCTGACAGCCTTTGGGATGCCACGACCCCAGCAGCCCCAGCAGGTCGTGGTGAAATCTCCCATTGCTCCCCCGTCGGTGAAAACCCCAACTCCAGAGCCTGCTGAGGTGGAGACCCGCAAGGTAAAGGCGAGGGGCTCAGCCTCACTCTCCCACTGCCAGGCAGGGCTGTGGGGCAGGTGCTGATGGGTCTGTGGGGCAGCTGCTGATGGGGTCTGTGGGGCAGGTGCTGATGGGGTCTGTGGGGCAGGTGCTGATGGGGTCTGTGGGGCAGGTGCTGATGGGTCTGTGGGGCAGGTGCTGATGGGTCTGTGGGGCAGGTGCTGATGGGTCTGTGGGGCAGCTGCTGATGGGGTCTGTGGGGCAGCTGCTGATGGGTCTGTGGGGCAGGTGCTGGTGGGTCTGTGGGGCAGGTGCTGGTGGGTCTGTGGGGCAGCTGCTGATGGGTCTGTGCCTCTGTTCCAGGTGGTGCTGATGCAGTGCAACATCGAGTCCGTGGAGGAGGGCGTGAAGCACCACGTAGGTTTCTAGTCTGGCTGAGCAGGGCGAGGCCGGGGCAGCCATGCAGGGCTCATGGCTCTGATGTGCTGCTGGTGCCTGGGGTAACCCTGCCCTGCTGCAGCTGGCACCACAGCACCCAGAGCCTGTCCCAGGCCTGTGCCTGCTGCTGACCTGGCACCTGGCCCACCTCCGGCCCTGGCTCCCAGCGCAGGATGGTGCTGCCAGCTGCAGTTCAGGGTGGAACTGGCTGTGGCTGTTCTGTTAGATGCCCGTGGGGCTCTGGAGGGGTGGTTCCCATCCCAGGGGGCATTTCTAGGGTTGCTTTGGGCTTGCCATGGCAGCTTGCAGGACTGCAATCCCTCATGAGAATTTCTTTGCCCTGCAGCTGACACTGCTGCTGAAACTGGAAGACAAGTTGAATCGACACTTGAGCTGTGACCTTCAGCCCAGTAAGTCCCCTTCTGCCCCTGCCAGGTGCATTGGGCCAGCAGCATGCTTGGACCAAGGACTGACACCTTTCCTTGTGTTGCAGATGACAACATCCAGGAGCTGGCAGCTGAACTGGTCCAGCTTGGATTCATCAGCGAGGTAAGCAGGGGCTCAGGCAGGGCTATGGGCCTGTGTTCCTTCCTCAGAGTTCAATGTTTTATGACCTTTTTGGGGGGAGGAGGCAGGAGGCGTAAGTCAGGGCCCTGCCCTGGGGATCTCCAGCCATGCTCTCAGCTTTGAGGGGTTGGGGCTCACTGTCCTTGTTCTCCCCAGGCTGACCAGAGCAGACTCACCTGTTTACTTGAAGAGGCATTTAGCAAGTTCTACTACACTCGGAACGGAGCCCTGACGGCCGTGACTGTGTCATCTTAGCCCCGTGGCTCCTGGGCAGCCAGCGTGGCCTCGCTGCCTGCGACCCGTCTGTGTCTGCCCACCGCTGTCGGGCATCCGCAAGACCCCAGCTGCAGTGCTTGGAAGCTCATCCTGCATGTGCCGTGGCTGGGCTCATCGACAGTCCTCCCTGCCCGCCTCCTAAAGGGACTTTGAGCATCAGTATTATTTCCAGCCCTGTTTTTGTTGGGATTTGCCAGGCTGTGCTGCGGAGCTGAGGCCTGGCTTGGGGCGTTCTGCAGCCCCACTCATGTGCATGGAGTTTGTTCTGTTTGAATTGTACAAAGTGTCTTTTGCACAGCACAGAAATGGGTTTTTTCTTTCCTTTTTTTTTTTTTTTTTCCTTCCTTTTTTTAATTTAAAGGTAAGCAGGGGTGAGCCCCTAAGCCCTGCACCCCCGGTCACTCCCCCCCCATTCCCTCGCCATGAGCCCAGGGGTGGCCGAGCTCGTCCCCGCTCCCCGCCCGGCGCTTCGCTCCCGCCGCCGGCTGCACTTTGTTTACTGGTTCGCACCCGCCCGGGGTCACGGCGTGTGCTGGCCCCGGTAAGGGCCCCGCGGCCCCTGCAGCGCCCGGCCCTTACCGGGGACTCCCGGGCCTGAAGCGGCCCCGGGGCGCAGTGTCGTCCTGGCGCGCGGCGGGGCCGAGCCGCGGCTCCTGCATCTCATTTCTATCATTTCCTATTTTTAATAAACTGTTTTGTAAAGACGCGAGTGCCGCCTCTTGCGGGGCGGGGCGGGGTGGGGGGGCCGGGCCGAGCCGCCGGTCCCTGCCCCGGGGCGGTGCGAGCGGCGCTCGGCGGCGGCGGCCATGGCCGGGGGGCGGCGGGCGCCGGGAGCGCTGGCGGAGCCGCAGCGGCTGATGCGCTCGGGGCTGGGGCTGATCGTGCTGGGCCACGGCAGCCTCGTGCTGGGCGCCATCGTGCACGGCTCCGTGCTGCGGCACGTGGCCGGCGCCCGCCGCGCCGTCACCCCCGAGTACGCGGCGGCCAACGTGGTGTCGGTGTGCTCGGGGCTGCTGGTGAGCGCGGCCGGAGCGGGCGGGGGGCGGCGGGCCCTGCCCCGCGCGGGCCCTGCTGAGCGCGGCTCTCCCCGCAGAGCATCGCCGCGGGCATCGTCGCCATCCTGGTGTCGCACAACCTGTCCCGGGCGGTCCTGGTGAGTGCGGGGCTGCGGGCGGGGGGCCTCGGCGCGGCCCTGCCCCGCCGGCAGCCGCTCCCCTGGACCTTGGCCCCGCGGGCTCCTTTCGCCTCGGCGGCGGCTGCCGGCGCTGCGGGTGTCGCCTGTTCCCGGCTCGGCCCCGCCGGCCGCTCCGGGAGGGTGGGAGCGCCGTCCTCGGGCAGAAGCGCTTCGGTGGGCGAAGCTGCAGCCGGGTCGGGGGTCCCGCGTGGGCTCGCAGGGTGGGCGGCCACGGGGCGGGTGCGCCGGCCTGGGCTGGGGGCTCTCCACGGAGCCCGAGGCAAGGGGCGTCCAGCGGGGCGAGCTCACAGGGGGTGGAAGGACGCGAAAGGTGCGAGAGCCTCATTCGAGGGCGTGTCTGAGCCGTCCTGGAAGAGGCGAGAGGTCGTGTGTGCTCCTCGGAGGGGCAGCTCTGCAGAGACACAGGTGCCCTGCCCCAGCGTTTCCCCGAGCTCCTGCCAGTCCCACTCGTGTTCTTGCCGCCTGCAGCACTGGACCCTGCTGGGCGTCTCTCTGGTGAACTGCCTGCTGTCCACCGCGTGCAGCGTGGGGCTGGCGCTGGCCTTTGCCCTCACGGTGCACAGCCGGGGCACGCACCTGGTCCGGGGCTGCGACAGCTCCGCGCTGCCTGTGGACGCCCGCGCAGCCATTGCGACTAACGACTGTCCCTTCAACACCACGCGCATCTACGTGAGTCACTGCACAGCCCCGCTCCTCCCAGCAGCTTCTTTCCCTCTCTGCTTCTTTTCTTTTCACTCTCATTCTCCCTCCTGCTTCCCTTTTCTCTCCCTCTCCCCCTTCTTTCCCCTGCTGTCTACACAGTTTCTGCTGAGTTTGTTCAGCCAGCCTGGTGCAGGGCCCACGTTCCTGTGACCCCCTGCTCCGCAGGACACGGCGCTGGCCCTCTGGTTCTCCTCCCTGCTGCTGGCAGCTGTGGAAGCCGTGCTGTCGGGCAGGTGCTGTTTGGTGGCTCTGGTCTTCCAGGGCATCGGGCCCTGTGCACAAAGCTACAGCAAAGAGCAGGTACAGATCTCCCTGGATCTCCCCCATGATTGCTACCTTTGTGCTGCACTTGTGAGGTGTTGGGTTCTGCTGAGAACAAGGAGGCTGTGCAGCAGTAGGGGGGATGCTGAATTGGAACCTCTTCTAGCCAGCCTAAGTGCCAGACCAGCACCCCCTGATGGGGAGTTGCAGAGGGACCCTCTTCTTCATCCCCCTGGGAGCCAGACCTGTTCTTTTTTTTGTGTGAACATTGCCCACCATGTATGCTTTCCACCTTACACTTCTTTTTGTCTTTTTTTTTCCTCTCTAGCTGGCCAGGCCAAGTACAGCAATGGAGAAGCCACTCCGTGAGAGGCAGCAGCTCCTGGCAGGACTTGCTGAGTCTCCTGTGTAGCTGGAGAGGTGAGTGCCCCATGTGGGCTGTGCTTGGGATGGGGGGAGCAGGCTCTGCCATCAAGAGGGTCCATGCCCACACCAGCTCCCCAAAACACCTCTTCCTAGGAGCATGGGCAGAGGAGTCAGTGATAGAGGCAGCAGCTCCTGGCAGGACTTGCTGAGTCTCCTGTGTAGCTGGAGAGGTGAGTGCCCCATGTGGGCTGTGCTTGGGATGGGGGGAGCAGGCTCTGCCATCAAGAGGGTCCACATCAGCTCCCCAAAACACCTCTTCCCAGGAGCATGGGCAGAGGAGTCAGTGATGCTGGGCCCTTCAGCACAGCCTGGCACTGACACTGCTCCTTTGCTCCCAGGTGGTGCTGCAGGAGCGCTGTGATCCAGCAAGGCGGGGGCCAAGGTGATGTCACACCTCCTGCAGCGGGCTGCAGCGGTGAGGGGTGTGCCTTGCCCCCTGCCCCAGCTCCACCACCCCACCTGGCACGGACCCTGCAGCTCAGCAGGTGCTGTGGGCCACGGATGCTCTCCCATCCTCGCCCCAAGCTGCTGGACCCTTCCTGGTGTGCTGAAGGCTGTTGGTTTCTGTCAGCAGTGATGGGGGTGGGCAGAGGTGCTGGGGCCCAAGTCCTGGTGCCATTGCAGGCATTGCAGCTGGCTGTGCCTGTGCTCAGACATGTCAGGGAACAGAAGGGGAAGAACCCCTTTGGTGTAGATCTCTAGTTTTCTTGAATAAATAAACTTTTCCTTTCTACACTGGCTGTTCTAAGTGGCTCTGCCAGGTGAGTTCTGGTTGGGAGCAAGGCATGCCAAGGGAAGGAAAGTGCAGCTACTCTGCGAGCCCATCCCTGTGCCTGCCACTCCCCAAGTACAGGGATGTTGGCAGAGCCGTGGCCTCAGTGTGGAAGTCATCCACGGACGTGGGAATTGAGATGCAGGGGCTGCAGCCCTGGGCCCACCAGCTGCAGTGTTCTGGGCCCAGCATCCCCTGGCAAACAGGAGCAATGCAGGGCTGAGATAACATGTTTATTGGATGTGGAAGGTGCTGAGGAACAGGCCTGAAAGCTGCCCCAGTCCTGCTCACTGGAATGAGAAGCTGGTGCTTGGGAGCCCCCCACACCACCGTCGGAGGAACTCGATCACATCCTGGCCTGCAGGGCTGTGGGATGTCTGCAGAAAGAGAGGCCTTGGCACTGGAAGGAGGCACCCCTGTGCCCCCTGCCTGAAGGCACCCCATGGGCTAGCAGGACTGGTGATCCCCACCAAGCAGCACTGACAGTGCAGAGAACTGCCCCAGGACAATGACATACCCAAAAGGATGCTGCATTGTCAGCACGAGGGGCTGAACCCACCCACAGCCTGTCTCCCTGCCTGGGGGTTCTGGCTCACCTTGACAGCCATCACGAATTTGTACCATGCATCCTTCTTCACTTCTCGGCCTGGCCTCAACTCAATCTTGTTTCCTAGCACTGGGTACCCTGGGCACAAAGTGACACATTCAGAACAAGCTGAGCCCCACAGCAGGCCTCCACCTGGTGCACCCCTTCCCTGTGCTGTAGCTGCCCCAACAGCACAGTGTGTTGGGGGAATAGTGCTGCCTTGGTCTCTAGGAGACAAAAATGAAGAAGGGATGTTCAAAGTGGAGGGACCAAATGAAGATTAAGGCTGAACTGCCCTTGGGCAATGACATCCAAGTGAACAGGTCCAACAATGGCACCCAGCTTCTGACTCTCGGAGCCACAGCCCTGTTCCTGGTGGCACACTTCTGCTCCCCCTTCTCTGACCCTTTTTAAGTCCTACACTACAGAGCAGGGCCATGTGCTGCCCATTCTCAACTGTCTGTGCTGGCCAGCCTGGAGTCCCCAGGCAGAGCTGTGCCAGCCTGAGCCATCCCTGAACCACAGAGTGGCTGAGCTCAGAATTGCTCTGGGGTCTGTATGGTTCAACTCCCTGCTCAGGCAGGGCCACCCCAGCCCAGAGCTGTGTCCAGACAGCTTTTGACTGTCTTTAAGGATGGTGATCTCACAACTTCTGTGCAGCCTGTTGCAGTGCTCACTCACCCCCACAGTAAAAATGCCCTACCTCCTCCAGCAGAGCTGGTTCCCCACAGCCACACAGGCCCTCCACTGCTCTTAGATCACAGCACAGACCTCCTGCCAGACCCACCCTGCAGCACGTTCCCACTCCCTGCACGGCACTGTGCCATCTCTTGTCTGGCCTGGAGCTTACCTGTGAGCAGGCAGGGCAGGGAGGGCACCCCGGTCCCCGCTGCCACCAGCGAGGCTTCGTAGGCGCCGCGCTCGTCCTGCGGCAGCGCCTGCTCCAGCCGCTGGTCCATGGACACCGTCAGCACCCAGTCCCTCACCTCCTCCCGCTGCTCCTCCTGGGGGCAAAGGCTGCTGTGAGGCTGCAACCGGGATGCAGCTGCTGCCCCAGTGCAGCCCCACAGCGGCAGGGAGCACGTGGGAGAGCAGGACAGGAGTGCATGGTGTGCACACAGCACACACGTGCGTGGTGCACGGCGGGGCTTGACTGTGTGTGTGTGTGCTGGGGAGCACGAGGGGGAGGGAGTGTGTGGGGGTGCGTGTTTGTGCATGTACAGGTGTGTGGGTGTACATAGGTACGTGTGTGTGTGTAAACAGCTGTGTGTTTTTTGGTGTGTGTGTAAACAGGTGTGTGTGGGTATTTGTGTGTGTACGAGTATGTGTGTGTGCATAGGTATTATATGCATCTGTGAATAGGTATTATATGCACCTGTGAGTGTGTGTACACAGGTGTGTGTGTTTTTGTGTGTGTGCTCACAGGTCTGTGTGTTTTTGTGTGTGTGCACACAGGTATGTGTGTTTTTGTGTGTGTGCTCACAGGTGTGTGCGTTTTTGTGTGTGTGCTCACAGGTGTGTGTGTTTTTGTGTGTGTGCACGCAGGTGTGTGCGTGTGTACAGGTACATGTGTGTGTGTGCAACACATCTGTGCACACGTTTGTGCATGCAGCTGTGTGCACGTCTGTGCACGTGTTTGTGTGCTCGCAGTGCAGGGACAGGAGAAGGTGCCAGTTCTGGGTCTGTTTCCATCCCCTGCAGCCTCTGCAAGCCCAGCCCCACCCCAAACCCTGTTCAGGGGGCTGTGAAGCAGCACCACTGCTCCCAGGAGCTGAGAAGACAGGTGACACTCACAGGCACGTGCTGATGGGCTGGAAGGGGCACTTCAAAGGGAATGTCTGTCTTCTGAAAATCAGAATGGTCCAGGGAATCCAGGTTTCCTTCTTCAATGGCCTGGAAAGAAGGGATAGAGCACTGGGCAATGCCAGCTGTAGAGCTCACAGTATAATTCATGGCCAGGATGCCCCTGCCTGTTGGTGCTGTGGTGACCAGGCCCTCCTGTCATCCGTGACCACACTCTCAAGTGCTTCTCAGACTGTTCCCTGTTCAGGTGGTCTTGAAGAAGGGAAAGATGTAATTGGGTACTTTTGTTTTTCCCCAGCTGCTGCTGACAGCACTTGAGAGTCTGGCACAGTGAGGCGTGTCAGCTCCCTTGGATTTGGTTTCTGGTGGGCAGCCTGCTGGACAAGCAAGGGACTGAGGGGACTCCAGAGTCCTGTATCACAGTGGCCAAAGCACTGGGCCATGGCCTCCACCTCCCAAGTAGTTTTTCTTCCCTTAGAACAACTTGAGTGATCACTCTGAAAACTGTAATGGCATCTGCAGCCATGAGGATTTCAGACCTAAATTGTCAGGCCAATGTGCTCTTTGCTGCCCTGTGCACAGTGGCACTGGCGTGCCCAGGGTGACTTGGGCAGGGCTGTGCAGTGCCCTGCATGGCAGGTCCTCCCACAGGAGTGTGAGGGTGCCCCCTGCTCCAGGCACACACTGGGTGGGGTCTGGGGGCTCTCCCATCAGTCTGAGCCCCAGTGTGCTGCCCTGCAGGAGCCTCAGGTGAGCCCTGGCCAGCCTGGGGGTCTGTAGTGGCCCTGTGGCAGCATTGGCAGTGCCACTGCCATTTGAGAGAGCCAGCCCTCCCTCCCCCACAGACCATACTCACATCTGAGAGGTCCAGGAAGTGGTTCAGGAAGACAAATGCCATGTTCTCCCAGCTGACTGCCTGATATGGAGAGGAACCCTGAGTGAGACTGGGCAGCTCATCCTCACAGCCATTTCTCCCAGAGCCATGGCTAGGAAGGATGTGGCTCTCTTTGTGCCACAGTCTCCAAGCAGCTCATCACCACAGGCTGTCCCACAGAATGGAGACAGGCATCATGACCAGGCTGGATGGGGCTTGGAGCAGCCTGGGATCGTGGAAGGTGCTCTTGCCCATGGCAGGGGATGGAACAAGATGAGCTTTAAGGTCCCTTCCCACCTAAACCATTCAGTGACTCTATCATTGCACAGCCAGGTCCAGGCAGTGAGGACATGCTGCTGTCCTTGCCATGTGTCATAGACAGACTGTCAGACACTTGGGTGATGCAGAGCAGAGCTGAGCAGCCTCACATCCACACTGACAGAGCCATAACATGGGCTCTGTCCACCCCTGGGTCTGTAGGTCCCATCTGCTCACTGGCTGAGGTCTGGCCAGCTGCTTGAGGAGCAGCCTCCAGTCAGAGTCCAGGATTTGGGAAGATAAAGCTGAGAATCCCCAAGCCCAGGGTGTCCTGTGTCCTTCTCTGGTGCAGAGGTAGCTCTTACCTTGGCAGCCATCCCAGCCTCATAGAAAGCCTTGTCTGCAGGGAGCAGATCCGTGTGGCGCAGCAGGGAAATGGACAGCTGGGCAGCCATGGTGTCCTGGGGGCACAGAGGACAGCAAAGACAACAATTCAGCAAAGAGAAAACAGCTTGGAAGGGATCTCATGAGATTACCCCAGACTCACAGCAAGGACTCTGCACCCACACATGCCCTACAGGTAAAAAAGGTCAAAAACCTCAGTCCTGACCCTGAGTTGCCTCACTACAGAACACATGGGACTGTCACCTGAGGGTAAATTCTTCTGCTTTACATGCCTTGCTATTTTTCAGGAGAAGCAAACCACCCAAACATCCCACATGTACGTCACAGAACAGGTGAGGCTGGAAGGCATTGCTGGATTGACACTGCTGGCAGTTCCCACATCCTGCCCCTAGCCCCAGCCAAAGCAGAGGCAGCTACATGCCAGGAACATGCCTGGTCAGGTTCTGACCATCTCAAGGAACAGAGATTCTCCAGCCTCTCCACAAACCTATTCTGGTCAGTCTCAATACATTTTTTCTAGTATGCAATTATGTAAGAATTTTGGTGCAGGGGTGACGAATTGAAGGGTAATTTCACTTTTCTGCTGCCAGATACCCATTGTCACACAAGAACTGTCAAGGCCCTGCCCTTCTTCATGGTCCCAAATAGACTGCCCAGCCCCTCAACATTCCACAGCTGTGGAGATCTGTACAGGTTTCCAAGACATCAGACTTGGCTCTTGCTGTCTCTGGACCCCCAACATGTACACACACAGCCATAGGGAAGTCCCAGTCTTCCCTGTGGCTTTCACTGGGGTTCTTTTCCTTTTCCCAGCCTTCTCCATCACAACTCTAGTACCACATCTATCCAGAGCTCGAGAACAATTTCACAATCCCACACGGATCGAGACTTCAACAGGGAGGCCAAGAACAAACCCCAGGGCACACAAGATTCCAAAGGAGTCACAGGGCCTTGTGATGCCCCCACAGAGGTCCATGAGCTCCCAAAGCCCCCCAACAGGCCCAGCACACAGGACCAGTACCTGCTGAGGCCCTGGGCAGACAATCTGCTGTGAAGACCATGTGTGAAGCCCAGCAACTCTTGGAGCCCAGGAGAGCAGAGAGGAAGCCATCCCGCTCTTGGGAAGATCAGATTTTTTGTGATTTCTAATTTTCTACTGGCACCTCTGCTCTCACAAGTCAAGCCAAGCACAAGGATCAGCTCCTGCCCTGGTTTACAGCTCAGCCACAGTGGCTGCTGGGACAGTACCCACAGTAAGCAGAAAACACCACCTACAGCTCCACCTGCTAGTGGTGGGCTCCCACATTACTGCAGTCCCGTTCTCATGCACCCATGATGGGTGATTTGTGACCTATGAATAGCCCCAAACCTGCAGATCCCCATGGGCTTCCCCACCCTGGGTGGAGCAGAGGAGCTCCAAAGCCTCACCAGCTGCTTCAGGCCCTGCGCGGCGGAGCGGGCGGCGCAGTAGTGGCAAATCAGCAGCATCCTCTCAAACTCCTCGTGTGCTGCAGTGTTTGCCTCGCTGGACTTCACCAAGTTTTCACACTGAGAAGAGAAAATGAGAGGAACTGAGAGCAGGAGAGCACGAGGGCACTCTTCATCCACATGAGACAGGGAAGTCAGGAGAGAGAAGGATCTGAAATATCCAGACACTCCAGGGACTGGACGAGGGCTGGGCCTTGGGTGCTCTGGGTCGCAAAGCATGCTGAAGAAAGGAGGCTGTGGGAGCCAGGGAGAGCCACCAGTACTGCAACTGCCAGCACTGGAAGCAGGGGTGAGTCTGGATGGACAAAGGGAGGATTTTTTGATTTTGCTTATGCTCGCAGTAGGGACAGAAACAGAGATAAGGCAATGGTGGCTCTAGCTGAGGTGCTCTGGACAGGAATTAGGAGCAGAAGGCTCTAAGCCTCCATGGGAGAATTCGTATTTTCCAGGCTCAGTAGCTGTGTGCTTTCCCCATGCAAGCTGCAGAATGTGGGGTAGGATGAGAAGAGTATGCCACGACATCCCCATGTCGCAGTGACACCTGGAGCTCTGCAAGGCCAGTGTCCAGACCCCACTCCTAGGATTTGGCCTGGAGCACGGGGTCTGCTTCTCTGCCTTCTCCTGCTCAGCCACATCCACTTCTCAGGATCCTGCTTCCCTATTGTCCACACTGCCAGCTCTCTACTCTTAGCTTGTGTTCTAAAAACACCGTCCATGTCACCTGTTGAGAGACTGCCTTTCTTCTGTGCAGTCAAGCGCCCCTGGCTGGGGCTGAGCAGGCAGGGGTGCCATGGCCACACTCACCAGGGCGAGGAGCACGTCCCGCAGCTCAGCCCAGCTGGAGTATGCCTCAGCACAGTTCCTGCCAGGTGCGTTCACCATCTCCACAAACAGACGCTTGTAGATGTTGAAATTCTGCAACAAAAAGGAGACAAGTGTGGAAGGAGACAGATGAGGAGTCAGCAGACTCCAGAGCTCTCCTGCTGCCAAGCACAGGCCAAGAAAATGGCTGCAGAGGGGCAGTGCTGCAGGTCACTGGCTGGAAGGCGGGCCGGGGACAAGGCAGGCAAACAGGGAAGGATGGAAGGATGTTTCCTGCAGCCAATGCTCTCAGAGAGGCAAATGGTTCCTTTTGTTCTGAACTTGGTGCTCAAGGTGCTCAAAACAAACACAAACACTCAACTTCCCCTGCAGCAACCCATGGAGAACATGCTGGGAGATTTCCTTCAGCCCTCTGTAAGAGCCCACTGCAGGGCTGGGCACACTGAACACAAGGCAATCCCAGCTCAGGCTGGACCTGGCTCATGCAGCAGGTCACAGCAGTGGACAGCCCCCTGGGGATGCCCTCCCTACCTGTGGGTTGGCAGGTGCCCCGTGCTGGACGTACAGATGCAGGGCTTTGTCCCAGCAGCCCTCACAGATCAGGTGTGTTGCATACAGAGCCACGTACTTGTGCAGGACCTGGTAGCTCTGCAGAAGACACATGGAAAGCAGCAGCATGAGACTCATGAACTGAAGACTTGCCACTTGGTGGGGATGGATTCAGCCATGTGTGCACAACCCCACACTCCTGAGTCCCGAAGGGTGAAACAGGTAATCGGAGCCAGCCTGCCCTAAGCACACCTGGGTTTGATTTGGGCCCTACTGACACCTTTATCTTGGCTGGCTGTTGCTGTGCTGATCCTCCACACATGCACATACAGCTGTTTTGCAGCTGCTCACCACTTGCCAAAGGAATACTGCCAAACACCCAAAGGATGCAGCACCTCTACTATGTGTCAACACAAGGCTACCAACTGTGAAGCAGCCTTCAGCCTAACACAGAAAGTAACTAAAACCCTGGGTGAAGATGTTTGTAATTTACAAAGCTGCTCCAGTCCATTACCCACACACTGTCACAGCTCCAGGACTGCAGACCTTCTTAGAGGGCTGCTCACACCAGTGCTGACCCCATAGACACTGCTGAGAACTGGTATTGGCCTCACAGAAATTCAAGTGAGGAAAAAATTGCTTCACACATGCATAAATATAGTAACGAGAGGAAGAAAATGGCACAAAATGTGCAACCCTGTTAAAAACTGAGCAATGGAAGCAAGTTTATTATGCAGAAGAAAGACGAGTGTCCCAGCAGATGTCCAGAACTCCAACACCCAGATGGATGCTGGTGAAGCACTGTGTTCAGTACAGCCTGGGATAAAGGTTAAGTCTGGTATGTGACCTGTCTTATAAATGTATCATTTTTGCTGTATAATCACTGTAGAGCAGCTGAGTCAAAGTGATTATATTCTGCACTGGTTATGGAAAAGGATCATGCCAATGCTCTCTTGGAGGCACGAGCAGACACCAAGACCTTCTCAGACTCAGTGTGGCCTTGTGGTGCCCAATACAACAAACTGAGGCTTTCCCATTAAATGGAGTGGGCAGTTATTCTCTGGCTCCTGATAAGCAGAGTATCAACAGGGGAGCCTCCCAAGAGAACAGTGAGAGAGAGAGACCATCTGTATCACAGAGAAGCCCAAGTCTAAGCTCATTCTAGTAGAATCCAAACTTAGGTTATTGCAACCAAAGTTATAAAACAACAGCTCCAGACATTCCCAGAGCTTTTCCAATGCTTCAGTGCTGGCCTGAGTGACAAGTTGTGATGTCCCTACTAACTGCAGATGCTGCTGCCAAGGCTGCCCTGTTATTCAATCTGAACCAACATCTCACTCTAAAGAACTGCCCGCCCTTGGTTACCTCCATGATCAACAACCATTTAACCAATAACTATGTAATAGCCAATCACCAATCAATAACCACTGAATACAGACCATCCCTCAAAGTACATCCTGGTAATCGAGAGCTACCTTCTCCTGCTACTTCCTTGACAGAGCACTGTAAAACAGTTTCATTTTGCTCTTCTCCATTTTATTACTCTGCTGAGGTAATTTTGTTAGTTTCAGGCCAGTAAAACTGAAAAAATGTCAGATTTGCTTTCCTGACTAGGATGTCTCATTCTGACTGACACCACCACACTCAAGAACACAGAGAAAGAAGGCTTTCTTCTACAAATCCCTGTTTCCATGGTACCAATTACTTCCAGCCCAAACAACTCTTTTAGCTTCTTCCAACGCTCCATTAATCACAAAATTTAAACACAATATGCTTCCAGGTTCTAGCACTTCCCCACCCAGCCTCACTGGGGACAGTGGTGCGGTGCTTCCTGAGCCTCTGTAGTGGCTCTCCATGCTGCCCACCCACTGCAGGGTTCCAGGAGCCAGGTCTGTCCCTGAGGGCTCACACAAGCACTCACCTGCTTAGCTGCGACCTCCAGGCACTTTTCCCACTGCTCCTGCTTTGCATATATATCCAGAGCTGCCATGACATCAATTCCCACCAGCTGCGGATGGAAACAGCATCAATTCATTGTGCAGGCCAGGCTTCCTACTCACATCCACACATCATCAGGTCACCCATCTTCTTTTCCCAGACACAGTGTCTTCCCCTCCACAGCATGAAATCACAGAGCCTGTGTGACCCATCTTCCACTGAGAGGGACCTGGTCAGGCTGAGGAGGTTGGCCCATGGAACCTTATGAAGGTCAACAAGTGACAGGTGCTGCACCTGGGTCAGAGCAACCCCATGCACAGATGCAGCCGGGGTGGAGAACGGATGGAGGGCAGCCCAGAGGAGAAGGACTTGGGGGTGTTGGTGAACAACAAATTGGACAT
Source organism: Onychostruthus taczanowskii (assembly GCF_017590055.1). Taxonomy (NCBI): domain Eukaryota; kingdom Metazoa; phylum Chordata; class Aves; order Passeriformes; family Passeridae; genus Onychostruthus; species Onychostruthus taczanowskii. Next base: position 172,066 of record NW_024499540.1, read on the forward strand.
GACCTAGCAACGTGTGCTTGGAGCAACCCACTCTAGTGCAAGGTGTCCCTGCCCAAAGCAGGAGGTGGAATGAGATGAGCTTGAGGTAAGCTTTAAGGTCCTTTCCCAGCCAAACCCTTCTATGACTGTGGTCTGGCATGCAGTAGCCACGGCTCACAGGCACATACAGACTTCTCACTTGTACTCATAGTCAGGCAAAAGGCCCATAAGAAAGGCCCCAGGATCTGCACAGGTCCTGACATCACTGCCTAGCCTGTGAGACATCCCAAATACGTACCGAATCCACCTTTCCTTGCTTTTTTAAATACTCCTTGTAACGCTGGTCCACATACTCCTCTGACCTGTGGGTAGGAAGAATCCCAAAAGGCAGCAAGACTCATGTCTTGCAGCAGTGCAGAGGCTGGATTCAACTTTGGAACTAGCTGACTTGCAGCTGTGCTATGTCATGCTAGCAGGCTGCTGGTGCACAGATGGACGGGGAAGGAAAGGGCCTAAGCAGCTCTTCACAACATAACATGTGAGGAGAACAAGGGATCACAGGGCTCTCAGAAGTGCATGCACAGAGTTATGGCAAGGGAAAGGGAGAGAGGGATAGGGGTGAAACCAAAGGGGATAACAGTTTCTGTGGAATGTGTCAATAGGAAAGTGTCAGAATGTTAAATGGCTTGGGAAGGGTGGCTGTGGAGAATGTACCCTGCTGAGCGTGGGAAAGCCTCTGTAGGGAGAATCCAGGAAACCTAGGGGCAACTGGACAGTACAGGACAGGACAAGGGAGCAGCTGGGGGTGGGAGGGGGAACAAGAAGGGTGTAGCTTGCAAAGCTCAGGGCATACCTGGGGTCATACTCCTTGGCCGTGTGCTTGGCTTTGCTCCATTCCTCCCCTTCAATTAAGGCATCAATAGCTTCTCGGATGAGGTCCAAGTTCAGGTAGAGCTCAGCAGCCTGCAGGGCCAGAGACAGTTCCATGGGAGGCAAAACCCCAAGGGTTCCCTGTATCCCAGGCTGCAGCTAGTGCTGGACCACCACACAGACAAAACAGAAAGTCTCTTCCCAAAAGATAAGCCTCTCCTCTGCTTCCTGCCTTCTCCCAAGGCCTGGCTCTCTCACACTGTTTGAGGACTTGATTAATTTCCCTCTTTCATCCTCCTTGAAGATTCTGCATCTACCTCTAGATAAGGCTACCCATCCACCCATCACCCCAGGATGTGACTTGACCTTCTTCCCTGGGACAGAGCCCTCCCTTCTGAAGTCACTACTTCTTCAGGAGCCCTGGGGGCAGAAACCAGTCCTCACCATGCTGTATTTCTTCATGGCCACCAACTGAGGAGCCACAGTCCGTGTCACTTCCACGCTCTGTGACTGATCCAAGAACTTCACAGCCAATTCAGCAGCCTGTGAAGAGAAACTGTCAGCAGCTCAATTGATAAAAATGGTGAGGGAGTGGGATGAAGCTGGGAAGTGCTCAGTCCCAGCTAAAAGACTGACAGTTGGAAGCACTTGTATGATGGAGGAAGGGGAGAAATGGCAGGTCGTTTTGACAAGTCAGAGGAGCAAAGCCCAGCTACTTTCACACATTGGAGAAGATCAGAAAGGACATAACTGTAGCTGAAGTTGGTACAAGGACATGGGTGTGAGTGAGAAGTACGAGCAAGAACACAGCACAAAGGTGGCATGGAGCACAGGAAGGTGCTCCTCTGGCAAGGGCTGAGTCACAAAGTGCACCTCTACAGTGCAGGGAGCTGTGGGCACACAGACGTGGGCCTGCCACAGGCAGAGGCACCAGAGCAGAGGAGGCAGCACCATGCAGGATAAGCACAGCCTGTCGTGGCTCAAGAGAACAGCTAAGAAGGCTTTCAGCCCCCAGGCCCTGAGCCCTGCAGTGACACAGATCTCTGAGGGGCACTCAGGTTGCAGAAGAGCTTCCAAGCAGAAGAGCAGGTGAAGGGAATCCCAGCCCCTGACAGTACCTTCAGTAAGCACTTCTCCACCAGGACACTGTTGCTGGGGTCCCGCACCTTCAGGTAGCAGTCCACTGCCCTGGCGTACTCCCCAGACTGCTCCCACTCCCGTGCCTGCTCCAGCAGCCCTTCAGCTCCGCTGCAGGAGGAATGCAGGCTGTGAGCAGGACGGGGATGCTGCCACAGATCCTGCAGACAGTGTGCAGGGGTGGGCAGGGAGGTGCACACGACAGGTAAGCAGGGACCTCAGACAGAGCGGAGCATGTGACAGAGAACATAGACAGTGCTGAGGAAAGAACTGACCAAGGACCCTGGAGAGATGCAATGGCAATACAGGAGAACATGGAGATTTTAAGTGGGGCAAGATGCCATCTGGGAGATCTTGGATGGCAGAAATAAGACTCCCAGAGAAATAAGGAAGGACGATAGGAAACCTATGTAGTAAGAAGTCCGGAGTCCTCAAGAAGGAAACAAGTGGATGTCAGGGATCCCATCAGGCTGTCTCTGTAAGGCATCAGCAAAATGGCCATGGGGAAGAAATTCCAGGCTCCTTCCTGCAGCCTGACCACAGCACTCCTTACCTGGAGCCTTTCTTGCCAGCCTCTCTGCCACACTCCTCCTGCAGCTCTCCCAGTCGACCAGGCATGTATTCCTTGCAGATCCGCAGGGCCTCGCTCCACATGCCGGCCTCCTGCACAGGCACAACGGGGAGAAGTTTTCACCACTTACCAGCATCCCCCACACTCCTGCTGCCACATAACACATCTATCCCCTCATCTTGCCAGACAACCGACTAGAAGAAACAACCACAGCAGCACCACCCAGTCCTTTCCTCCCCGAGAACAGCACCCATGTCTGTCCACCTGCCCTAACTACCTCAGAGGAACATGCTCATCCATCCCAGCTACCTCTGTGGAATGGGCACTTAACCCTCCCAATGCACCCACTTGTGCTACCCCAAGGACCACCCACACTCTGGCAGGATACATCCTCCAGAACCATGAGAGCGAAGCTATGCTATGAAATCCACTGGTTTGGTCTTCAGACCAGAATTCAGTTCCTCTAAAAACTCTTAGTAAATGGTTTCTCTTTGGCTACTAAGCTGACAGGGGGAGCTAGGAGGCGAATTTCACTCCTTCATCTAAACTGGGTTCTTGTCCAGTGAGGAAGGCAAAGATGTTGCTACAGACTGCACTCACCTTATAGTACTTAATGGCCAGCTCAGGTCTCTGGGCTCGCAGGAGGAAGGCCTCTGCCTTCTGGAACTCTCTCTGCTCAAAGGCAAACTGTGCCTGTCCGACCAGCACATCAGCCACGCTGTCTGGGTCGTGAGCCTCAGCCACACGCTGCGCAGCGTCCCAGTTCTGGTTATGCACAAACCTGGGGGATGAGATGTACCAGGGACACGAGGTGTAACAGCAAGGATGGCAAGGAGCAGCCCAGTGCTGGAGAGGCAACCAGGCTGGCATTGCATGGAGACTGCAGACACAGCAGGATGTGGAGGACACATACATCAGCACAGCTTCCTTGGGCTTCCCAGCTTTAATGAACTCTCCTTCAGCCTCTTCAAATTTGCCCTAGAGGAGAAGAAGTGATTTGTTTGCACACCTTCCTGTTCTGGCATCATCACATGACCTCCTCTGATCAAGGCAGGGAGCATTTATGAAACACAGGTGTGTGGAGCTTGGCACTGTCACCACGGAGCCCTTTGGAAATGCAGGGAGTGCAGCCAGAACAGGGACTGCTGCAGCAGCCCAGGGACAACTGCTCAGTTACCTGAGGGACTAGAGAACTTGCATCTGTTCCAGGGGAAAAATTACCTCATCTTCCAGGAACATGGCATACTTTAAGTGGATGTCTGGCATCTTCTGCTTCATGGCGAGGCGGGCCAGTTCAAAAGCAAATTCAAAGACCCTGCAATGAAAGAGAAAAGGACTCTGTGCTGTGAGTGTATGCCTTCATCAAGAACAAGACATCAAGTAGAGCACAAGACACTGGGAGAGGAGAGAGGGGACTACAGGGGGCCCCAAGTGAATTAGCACTGCCTGTTCCTCCTGTTCCTTACCAGGAGCTTTTAGAGTCCCCACTAAGGAAATTTGGCTCCTTCACACCTACTGTTACAGCCCAAGGCAGGAGCCAAGAGATGTGGGAGCCTCAGGAAGAGCAGTAATGAATGGCCACACAGACAGACACCTGGCCAGCTGCAGAGCAGGGCCAAAGCTGCTGTGGCAGACAGTTACTTATGGTGACATGAGGAGTACCTCCTCTCACGCTCAGAGGATCTCACAAGCCTTCCCTTGCAGAGTTTGAGGGACAAACTGCATTTGCCTGCCAGCTCAGACTTGGCATTTGAGAGACTGACACAAAGATGAGAAGTGGGTGTGTCAAGGATGTGCAAGCCTGTGTGAAGCATGGTGGGGTGGGAAGACATGTCATTTTCTGGATCTGCAGCTACCATGCGCACACAGTTACCCTGGCCCACACGTTTTCCTCTGGTGAGTCAGAGGGGAGGGAGGTGTTGGGCACCTGCCTACCCACTGTCCGTTGCATGGTCAATGGCCATCTCCAGCAGTCCAAATTTGCTGAGGAGTTTCACAGCTGCCTCTCCACCCAGGCTCTTTGCCCACAGATAGGCCACATGCTTGTGAGAGTTCGCACCCCCCGACGCCTTGGCCACCTGTCCAAAGAAAAGGAAATGGAAGAACCCAGTGTATGTTTCACCTTCAGCAGATTGAGCCCCTCTCATGTGCTGCCTGCCAGTAGGAGGGAGCCCCAAAACCACCTGTTCCCTCCCGACAAACCCTTCTGCAACCACCACTGCACTGGTGAGGGGGACAGTAAGACACAGGCACACGTGGTGCAGCACAACAGCTGCTGCCGCAGCACAGCCACACCACTGCTTGGACAGCAGGAGCGACCCAGCATTGCATGGCCACACTGAGCACAGCAGTGCTGGGGGGCTGCGGCCAGAGCAACACCTCTGAGGTACAACAGGACGCAGTGATCAGGGCAGAGCAGTGCCTCGAGGAAGGCAGCACAGCACAAAGGCCAAGGGTCAAACCCTGCTTTTGGGCTGCAGTGCTGCAGACTGGGAGGCCCATAGGCCTCCAGGGCTGGGGCAGTTCTGAGGCTGGGCAGGGTACACCAAATGTTCTGATCTTGCAGTGAACAGAGACAAAGCAGTTTCCACCAGGATCCCACAGCCAGAAGCTGACCCCTGCACAGGTGGGGAGCTGCAAATGATTATTACCCTGTATGCCTCTTCCCACATGTCATTCATTCTGTACATGTTCACTGCTGTCTTCCAGTCTTTGGCTTCCAGGTAGTGGTACTCAGCCTCCTGCAAACGCCCCTCTGCCTCCAGCTCCTACAGTCAGAGGCAATGAGGCAGTGACACTTGTGGTGGTGCATTCCCCCCTTCTCCTTTACAGGCTGCAGTGTGAGCTGAGAAATGCTTGTTAGTCCTTGGCCTTGAAAACACCACCTGGGCTCAGCTCTTCCTGAGCCTATCAGAAACACTGTCTTGGTCCCAGAAACTGCTGTTGTCTAATGACCTTCTGTTTTCTTTAGGACCAGCCTTGGAAAATATTCCTCTTGCCTGAACAGCATAACATTCCTCTTCTCACATTTTCAAGAAAATGCCAACCCAAACTCTGGCCAGGATGAAGCATTGTTATGACTGAAGCCTATAATCAGCAGTCCAAAATGAGACCCTTTTGAGCTGTCCTGGAACCACCGTGGGCTGTGACCAGCAATCGCCCTCTGGACGGGGGTCACCTCTCAGAGCCAAAAGCCTCAGGTTTGCTGCTCTTGGAGGATTGCCAAAACACAATGCGTCCTTGAGGCCTGATCCTTCACCCACTGGGAGATGCAAAGGCCTCCAAAGTGAGGATTTCACTGACCTCTGGGGGGAATTTTTCACAGGTACCTTGTAGGTACTGACTGTTTCTGGCTGGATGCATAAAGATGCACATATGCTATAGCAAATCTGTGAGAAGTGCAGCTTTCTTAGATGTTTAAGTATCTTGGATATCTAAGTAAGTTAGGCCTGTAAGTAAGGTTAAATTATAGTTATAAACTTACTTAAATGCTGCTAAGTGTTGTTCTTTTGCTAAGTTGTTAAACATAAGTTATAAGCTAAGTGTTGCTAAGTGTTACTCTTCTGCTGAGTTGCTAAGTATAGCTTCAAAGTTATAACAGGCTAAATGCTGTTAAAGTTATTCCTCTGTTAGATTGTTAAGGCTAAGCTATAAATTAAGTTAGGTGTAAGTTAAATGTTTTGTTATGTTAAATTGTTAGTCTTAAGGTATAAGTTAAATTAAAGTACTCTTACATTTGAGTGCTGTTAAGCTTTTAGGCTGTGTTCTTTTTTATCCTTGCCCACACTGTCTTTTGTCACACATACCCACCCACCCCCATACATAGTTCTTAGGTAATTTCTTCTTTGATTGCCTCGATTTTGTTTAATTTTGTTGTTGCTTATTTTTCCTTGATGTGCCCTAGCTGTCCTGTAAGTAGTAGACTGCATCTTGACAACACATTTGTGCTTTGATGCTCAATATTAAACCTAACTTTTGCCACTGATTTTTTCAGCAATCTCAAACCCTCGTCAGTAACAACAATCTTGCCCCTGCTTGGTTCAGCTGATCCCCTGCCATAAGATGCACTCACCTTGCCCAGGTGCAGGTGAGTATCTCCAAGTAAGTCCTTGTGGTACTTGGCTACTAGGCAAACCATCTCATCATACATCTTACACTTCTTGTACATGGTGATGGCCAGATCAGGTTCATTCACAGTGATGTACAGCCTGGCAACACGAGCACATCCAAACAGCCAAGGACACAACCAATCCCTGGAATCTTTCCACATCCTGAAATACCAGCTTCAGTTCTCCGTGTGTGGAGACAGTTCCTCTGACCACTCCAAACCCCAGTCCCAAATTCTCCCCCTAACCCAGGAAAGGGCTTCTCCTCCCTACAGCTAATTTTTCAGGGCTCAGTCTTGGGCTGACACCAGTACTGGAGAAAACTCACCTCTCTGCTTCTTTGTACTTGCCCTGTCTCTCCATCTCCTGGGCCTGGGTTATGTACAGCACTGTCACCTCCTCCTGGCTCATACACTTGAGTGCCAGCTGCCAAAGGGAACGCACAGAGGAGAAATGAACAGCAATTTCCTGACATGTGACAGTGAAGGAGAAGAGGAAAACATATTTCCTTCCCATGTGACAAACAGGTATCCATGGTATATGCTCTGCCAAGAATGGGCAGTCACTGTCACAAGCACACAGGACCAGCTCTTGGGGAGGACCATTTGTGCAAGAGGTGCACCCACATGGGGCTGTGAGAGAGACAAGGCCAGGGTCAGGATGGGAACACTGGATTTCTTGCTGGCTACTGGATGTCCCTGCACATGTATCTGGGAAGAGTACTGGTTGATCAGGTATTGGTGCACAAGGCACTACCACCTCCTGATGGAAGACACGTCTCACCAAGTGGGGTGAGGTTCACAGAAGCTTTGGCTTCTGACTCTACCTTGTGAGCCTGTTCCCAGAGCCCGGCCTGCGTGTACATGTCGATGGCATCCTTGGTCTGGCCTCCTTTGATGTACAGCTCCTCTGCAACCTGCCAGGAAAAGACCACACTCAATATAGCCAAGGGACACACAGAGCAGTGGTGACTGTCTCTCTGGCCTCACCTGATACTCCTGCAAAGCTGCATAATGCTGGGCAATCTTGAGGTAGTATTTGGCTGCTGTCTGTTTGTCCTGCAAGTCCAAAATGTAGATGGCCTTCTTCCACTGCCGGGCTCCCAAAGCTGCCTCGAGGGCCTTAATTGAGCACCTGGCACCAAACCCATCAGTCCTTAGAGCCAGGCAGCAGGCATCTCCTCTAGCTACACTGTGCCAGGGAGACTGGAGTGCTCTGCTGCCTGATTCAGCTTCCTGAGTTAGAGCAGCATAAAGCAGCTGAGTAACTGGCAGTGCTAAGGGGGATGAAAGGACTGTGACAGCAGGGAAGAGCAATCAGCACTGTAAGACCTTGGGAGAGATGTAGGAAGGCATCAATGGCTGGTGCACATGAGCAAGGGGGCACTCCCAAGTGGGGTAGTGGGGGCTCACTCAGGCAAACCCCCTGCTGACAGAGGCAAAGGCATCAACTTCATGCCCTGCCAGTACCCTGCTGCTCACACAGCCTTCCCCTGCTCCCACCTGGCTTCGATGTAGTGGTTAATAGCAGCATCCAGCTGTTTCTGCTGCACCAGATGGTCTCCCCAGGCCTCCTCCAGCTTCACAACTTCTGCAGGAAATGCCAGGCGAGCCAGCTCCACGGCTGTAAGGGCACACAAGAGCTGTAATGCTGAGGCCAGCAGGGAAGCAGAACTGTGGGGCAAACATGGGCCTTGGATCTGACACAGGAGGAGGGGAATGGTGACTGTCTAAGCCACTCCAGCTCCCACGGGTTACCCAGCAACCTAGACCCTGTGGAGAGCTGGGCAAATCCATGCTGCTGCAGTCAGCATGGTCAAGGGCTTGGGAACAAGACACTCTCCTGGGACTGCATGTGCAAGTGCAGCTCTGAAAATACACTGAATGATATGACAGGTGGGAGCTGCAGAGCATCCAGGCATCTCCAGGCTCCAGGGCAATATCTCATGTTGCTACTAGGCCAGAGTAGCCAGGCTCCTGCTGGAGATGAGTGAGAGGAACACACTGAGCACAGTACCTTTCAAGAAGGCACTGCCCTTGCCATAGCAGTCCAGAGCCTTTCGTGGGTTCCCAACCTTCTCGAACAGGTCTCCAGCCTACGACAGATACAAGCTGCCAGTTTCCAGAGCCACCACCCCCACATCACCACATCCTACCAGCTCCACGCACACTCCTGCACCAGCTCTGCCTTCCCAACTAACCAAGTGGATGGGGATTGACACACTGCTAGGAAAGACAGCATGTGCCAAGACCATTGTCCTTCCTGCTGACTGACCCCAGGACAGCCATCCTGGAAGACCAAAGGCTCACTCCCTTCAGTATTTGAATGGTGGCAAGACCACACATCTAAAGAACTAAAAACAGAGCAAGTATATACCAGCCTTTCTATTTGTCCATCTCTGACAACCTCACAGTAGAAGCTGCCTGAGTTTGTTGCAATGCCCTCACATCATCGTATTTAATGGCTTTTGACAGACTCTACTCCATGATTTGTCTAATAATTTTTGAACTATTTATACTTTTGGTAACAATATCCAGTAGCTGGGAGCTCCAGTTATTCTTTCAACAGAAAGCTTAAGAAAAGATGACAGTTTTGAAAAAGTACAAAGTTGTCTTGTATTGAAATGGCCAGATAAATTGAGACTAAAGAAATGTAATTTATAAACAAGACATAAAACAAGCTAACAAAAAGCAGTGGTTTTTTTTCACACAACATCTAACTGAACTGGGTAACTCATAGCCAAAATTGTAACTTAAAATCTACATGTGGTTCAAGCAATAATTTGACAAGGTCATGGAAGTAAAATCTATCAAGAGCTCTCAAACATGGAAGTAGAGCTGTTCAGGTACATTATAGGCTGAAAACTGCTGGACCCCATGAAAACACACTAGGGGAAGTGCCACCCTGTATTTGCCTGCCCTGTTCTTTATTTTTTTTATGTTTATTTTAAAGAAACACCTCTGGCAGGTGCTTATTTCTTAAGCACCTGCCAGAGGCCACTGTTGGCCAGGATACTAAGCAGCGGGCAGACTCAGCACTGCTTTCTTACACTAACATGATGTGCTATGCAAAAAACACCCTTTGATTTTAAAACTGTCACCTCACAATAAGTTACCCATTTTTGGTCTTATTAGACACAGAGAATAATCACATCCCTTCTTTATGATATTCATGGCTTTACAGACAGTCTTCAACTCCTTTGTTTTGCTTCCTTAACTTTTCCACTTAGGCCATCCTTACACTGTATTTTATTCTGATATGAGGAAACACTGACATTTTCACAGTGACATCACATTTTCAGTGTGATTCACGATTCTGTTCCTTTGATTCCCATCTTCCTAAGGCCTCCTTAACTATTACTGACACTGTATTCTGGAGACACGTTGGCAATTAGATGTGATCTTTTTCCTAATTAATAAGAGTAATTCTAGACCTCACCCATGTACAATGGGTACAGTGAGGATTTCCTCATAAATGTTAACTACAACCTCATCAATCCAGAATTACCTCTGCTACCTTCCAGCTCAGTCCCCCTGTGTCTCACAAGTGCAGAGGATGGGGTAGGGAACCTGAAGCCCCTGAGGTGAAAGCCCAGTGGAAGGGCATTTACCTGTTCATACAGCTCCCCTCTGACCAGTGCCGTGGAGATCCTCTCGACCACATCCACGTTGGTGAGCAGCTCGTCCCTGCTCATGGCTAGCCGTGCTGCTTTGGCTGGCAGCCCTGCCCGCAGATACAAGCTGATGGCTGCCAGGTAGTCACCCTGTCCCTCCTGGACCTCCCCAGCCTTCTCCTCCTGCTGGGTATCCAGCAGCCACTGGTAGTAACCCCGACGCAACTTCTCCAGCATTGGGTGTCCCTGTGGAGAAACACAGAACTGGTAGTCCTGGGAAGGATGAGATATTGTCCAGCTCATCCCGCAGGCTCTAAGCACCTGGTCACAGCACCAGGCCTCTTGTCACCCAGTTATCAGAAACTACAATGCCAGCCCTGTATACCATGGCACTACCCATTCTTTTTTAAAGCCACATATACTCCTAAACCAATTTCAGTAGCTTTTCTCCCTGTTCATTCAGGTCTGTACTTACACCAGTGCAACCTTCCCTTCTATTTGGAGCCCTTCTAAACAAAAGCAAGGTAGGGCAGGTAAGAAGAACACAGACCCTGAATGGACTCCCAACCAGAAGATTTACCAAGCAAGACCAGCCTATAGCCCAGTGCAGCAGTATTCTGTACCTTGGCCTTGGCCACCACAATGCATTCATCCCACATGTGCAGCTCCTGGTACATGTTCATGGCCTCCTCTGGGGCGTTCTGTGTTGGAAAGCAAAGTGTTAACCTGAGCAGACACACTGCCATGGAGCTGTCACAGCAGGCAGGGCTAGATGTGCAGAAAACACTGGGAAAAGTGTACTGTCTCCATTACTTGGATAGACATCCTCCCTCACACTCTTCCTACACCTCAGGGTAATTCTACACCTCAGAACAAGGAATACCTTTTCTACTTCATGGAAAAAACTCTTCTGCCAGGAACAAACAACATCCTCCTTTCCTCTTACAGCAGAGGGCACACTCCTTCCCACCCAGAAATAAACAGAACCTTTTCCACTCCTTGCTCCTTTACTCACTTGTTCCAGAAAGATCATCTCTGCCAGCTTGTAGTTCTTGTCCAGCATGGCCAAGCGGGCCCGCACCAGGTAATGGTCTGTGCCATCCCCACCCTGCAGACAACAGCAGCAAGCTCAGTTTGCTGAGGGAAGGAACAGTCTCTAGAATGGAACATGGAGGGGACTGACGTGGAGGCAGGTCGCTACAGAAACAAAAGACAGTTGAGAATCACAGCAGTGCCAAGCCAGGACAGTATAAAATGGCAAGCCTGGAGAGGGACCTGGCAGCTGTTGGCAGAAGACAATGTCAGCAGTTTCTACATGAAGAGATACTGGTCTGTAGAAAGACACTGGTGAGCAAGGACACAGAAGATAATGTGCATGCGAGCGTTTACAAGTAAACTGCTGCTCTGCAGAGCAGGAAAATTTCACTTACATGCTCCTGAGCTGCCTGGTCAGCAATGACATTGGTTTCATGCAGAAATCGAGCCTTTGCCATGTTTCCCAGAGCTGCAAAGCACCTGGAAAATGCAAAGCAGTTAGTCAATACCCAGGTTTTGTTGCCTAATTTTCTGATAAGAAAATCAGAACCCAGGCAGCAGACTCAGCTCAGCAATGGGAGAGGTGGGGTTGCCCTACTTCAAGAGAAGGATTTTGCCAAGACCTATGTTCAGATGTGCCCTCCAGCCCTGCTCCATGGGAGAATCCAGGAACATGACCAAGGCTCATGTTCACCTCCCCAGGCTTCAGCAATGCCTCAAGCTTGCTGATGTCTGTCAGCTCTCTGAGTCCTTGCTATACAGCTTTGGGCTAACATCAACAGAAATCTACGCTACAGACAGAGGTCTTCCCACCCTGGTTCTGGCATTACCAGCTGGGATGAAAAGGCAAAGCCATGGCCTGGCACAGAGAACAGGTAAGTCTCCAATGCAGGGAATACTCCAGACCAGACACAGAGCCACATCTTTAGCTGGACCCTGGTTTCTGGGATTCAGCAAAGAGCATGTTGAAGCCATGATGAGATGTACCTCTCTGCAATGTGCAGCTGTCTCGCTTCCAAAGCCAGTCTGCTGAGGGTCTTCCACATGGCCTCAGTCTCTGTGGACATTTCCAGTGTCTCCAAAAATGCAGCAGCCCTTGAGACAGAGAGATTTGCAGACTTTCAGTGACAGAAGAGCTCTCTGAAGAAAATCCCAGACTGAGACAGGAGCTTCCTAACCAGAGCAGCACTAAAACCAAAACTAGCTGGGTGTGGCCAGCTCTGAAGAAGACAGTGTAACACAGAGCCTGACAGAGCAGGGGGAAATTCAGACATCTAGGTTATTCCTACCTGGGCTAAGGTACTTAGAGGCAGATGATCAGCAGAAGGCTGTAGCAGTGTGGGACAAATCTAAAGTGTTCTGTCTGATACAAGTCCCTACTGAGAAAGTCTCTGAAGACACAACAGTGCTATGAACACATGAAGTTTTCTTCCCTGGTCACTTTTAAAAGCCCTCTAAGAGTGTCAGCAGTACCCAGGTGGCTGCCATGACCACGTCAGGCAGTCAATTTTCACTCTGCACAGCTCCTAGATGTTTCCATGATACTGCTACCATCCCTGGAAGGGCAGCAGTAAAAGCACCCAAGCACCACTTCACATCTGACTGCTCTGGAGACTCTTATTCACTGCAATTAATTGACAGCTACCTTCAGCAAAGCCCTGCTGGTGTCTGTGGGACCAGACTGGCCAGTCTCTCCCTGAGTTTGAAACCACAAAGCTGCAAGGAGGCAAAAGCTGACAAATGTCTCCTGAAGGACTCTGATGATCATTATAGCCAGACTTGGCACCAACATCATGGTGAGAATCTGAAGTTCAACTCTGGAAAGCTGTGCTGCTGCCATTCATGGGTCACTGAGTCCCAGGTGTCTGGCATGTGATATGAGCTACCTGCCATCCCCACTGGCGCATCCAGCACTTACCTGTGATAATCCCCATCATCAATGGCAGTTCCAAACTCTATGAGGCCTTCATCCAGGGTGTAGGACACAGTGTTCACCCCTTCAGATACTATCACTTCAGTCTTTCCATCATTCCTTTCCAAGCCTATGATATCCCCCTAGAAAGAGTACCAGCTGTCAATACTCCCCTGCTCATCTGAAGTGTGTGGGGTTTCAGGGGTGTGAGGGCAGCACTGCAACAGCTCTGCCAGTCGTGGCTCTTCTGAATGAGCTCGCACTGAGCACTGAGCCATGAAGCAGCTCCTTGCTCCATCTTCTGCCAGAAATATCTGCCACAAAGTTGACAAATGAGCTTGTATTTTGTCCATAAGAAACTAACAGTTCCCTTCTGTCTCCCTTCTGCCATAACACCCTTGCTACTCCCACACACGTGAGGAAGAAGAAGAAGAAGCTGCAGGAGGCAATCAAAGCCTCCAGAGTTTTACCTTCAGAGGAAACATGGTGACTCGCTCTGGAGCATCAATGTTGTACCAAACGCAGAGACTGTTTCTGTTCTGAGCAACCACCACATCACTGCCCGGGACCCACTGCACGTAGGAACAGTAGTTCAGAATGGTTGTCTTGGTGCTGCTCTCAATGTCATAGAGCTGCAGCTGGAGAGGGAAAGGAGAACAGGCTCAGCTGGGCTCGTGGCTGGGCTGCTAGCTCACACAAACATGGCAGGAACAGCTGAGCAGGCATCTTGGAAGCACACATCACCCATCAGGAACAGACTTCTTCCAAGACTCACATCCTAAAATCTCATACTTACTTACACAGTCCTATAAGACCTTTTTATACCCTTGCAGCATTTCAAGCTCTTGCCTCCCTTAGAGCTTGGCACAGACACATATAAACCAGAATATGCCTCATGCTACTTCAGTTCCCTCTCAGCTGCAGAGCTGGAACAGGAAAATGGGCTCTGAAGTCCTTCATGGAAACAAACTAAGGGACCAAGAAGGGCCTTCCCCTGCAGTTTTGGGCTGAACTCTCCATTCCAGGCACAGTCCTGTTGCAATGACTACTACCAATAAGGTGACAGGCCAGTTGTTTGTGGAACACACTGCCCCAAACCAAACACAACACTTTGGAAGGTATAACCTGACATATGGCATAACTTTTCTATACATATGATGTCTTGTGATTGAAAAGTCCCAAGACATCATGTATATATATTACTTGTCCTCACCTAAAGAAGATGAGAAAAAGAAGAGAGAACAGTGCTAGTCTCATGACACACCTATCAAAAGAGAACAAGAATGTCCCTGTTTCAGTCTGTATCAAAATGGCAGGAGAAATCATAGAACCCCAGAATGGTTTGGGTTGGAAGGAACCCTAAAAATTATCTTGTTCCAACCCTCTGCCATAGGCAGGGACACTTTCCACTAGACCAGGTTGCTCCAAGTTCTGTCCAACCTGGCCTTGAACACTTCCAGGGATGAGACAGCCACAGCTTCTCTGGACAACCTGTGCCAGGGCCTCAGCACCCTCACAGCGGAGAATTTATCCCCAGCATCCCATCTAACCCTGCCCTCTAGCAGTGGGAAGCCATTCCCCCTTTCGTCTCACTCCAGGCTCTTGTCCAAAGCCCCTCTCCAGCTCCTTTGGAGGCCCTTTAGGCACTGGAAGGGGCTCTAAAGTCTGCCTGGAGCCTTCTCCTCTCCAGGATGAACAATCCAAATTCTTTCAGCCTTTCCTCACAGAAGAGGTGTTCCAGGCCTCTGATCATTTCTGTGGCCTCCTCTGGACTTGCTCCAGCAGCTCCATGTCCTCCCTGTGCTGGGACCCTACCTCTGGAAGCAGCAGATGGGGGTCTCACCTAAACAGGGCAGAGGAACAGAGCCCACCCTCCCCTGCTGCCCTTACTGTGGGATTGGTTCAGGACACAACTTATGCTTGGCCTTGTTACATCTCATGAGATTCCCATGGGCACAGATGGGGAGCTGGTCCAGGTTCCTCTGGATGGCCCCATCCTTCAGGTGTGTCATTCCATCCTCAGCTTGGTAATCTGCAGGCTTGCTGAGGGTGTACTCAACCCTTCATCTGTATCATAATACAGATATAAAATAGTACTGTCCCATACAGACCCCTGAGGGGCACTGCTTGTCACTGATATCCACCAGGACTCTGAGCTGGAGCACTTCCCTCTGGACGTGGATGTTCACCCAATTCCTCATCTAGTAGACAGTCCACCACCAAACCCATCTCCCTCCAGTTTAGAGAGAAGGATGTTGTGGGGGATTGTGTGGAAGGCTTTACAGACATCTAGATAAATGGCATCCATGGCCCTTCCCTTGCTCACTGATGGGGTCTCTCCATCAGAGGCGGCCACTGGGTATGTCAGGCATGACTTGCTGTTGGTGAAGCCATGCTGGCTGTCCTGGATGACCTGCCCTGCTTGTCCTGAATCCCCTTCCCATTCCCCATCTGCCTTAGCACTGCTTCTAGAGGGATTTGTTCCATGATCTTCCAAGCCCCAGAGGTGAGGCTACCAGGTCAGTAGTTCCCAGGGTCTTCCTTCCTACTCCTTTTAAAGATGGGTACAATGTTCTCCTTTTTCCAGTCACTGGGGCTTCACCTGACTGACAAGACTTTTGATACCACAGACATAAGTACTACAGAAGAACCTATGATTTTCACTGTCAGGTGTGATGAGATGAAGCAAGGTGTCCAGTAACTAAGTTCAGCATTAGCTATGACTTAAGAATGCAACACTGCCAGCTCATGCAATCTGGACATGGTCAATCTTCCCCAAAGGAGCAGTAGGCAAAAAAGCAGAAGTATTTCAGATGTGCTTCTCAACTCCCTCCCTCCATTCAGGCATATCTGTCTCTACCTCTCCCCACACACGCCATCCTGCCACACGGCCTGAGGTGCCTGCCTCACCCTCAACTTCTTGTCCCTGAAGAGCAGTTTGTGGCCTGTTTCATTGAGCTCCAGCCAATCGATCTTGCTGTCATGACTGATTGTGCCAGTGTTGTAGCCACCAACAAGGTCCACTTGGGAAGGAAAGAAAGGAAACAGTGTCAGTACCTGATGTACCTCAAAGTGCTCAGCACCCACAGCTGTGCCAGGGGAATCAGATACCTGGGACCTATTTAGGGCAAGACCCTCAGCAAAGACACTGTGACATGGACACCAAAAAGCAGTGACATTTTATTTTGATGCCTTCTCAGCAGCAGCAGTTCTCTCCCACCGTCTGTGAGCATGCACAGCTCATGGGCAGTGCAGGCAACACAGAGTCTGGGTCCAGGACACAGTCCCAGCCAGCCATGGCTGTGTCCATGACAGGTAGCATCCTGTCCAAAGCAGGACAGCCTGGTTTCCAGTGGACTGCTGCTAGGCAGAGGGAATGCAAAGGGTAACTTCAAGAATCTGCTGCTTGGTACAGGGAGTGCACAGAGGACCTTCAGGGATATGCTGCCTGGCACAAAAAATGAAAAGGAATAAGGAAGGCTGGCAAAATACAGCGAAGGGTAAGGAGGGTCACACTCACCTGTTGCTATAGTCTTGATGTCTATCAGGTAAGCCAGCCTCTTGTTCTCATCCACGCCTCGCTGCTGTCTCTCATTGATACGGACACTGTGATTTGAAGGGAATGACTATTACCATCACTACTCCCAGAATTCACATTTGAATCACAGAGTCCCTCCCTGACTTCTCTGCAGTTTCCCTGAGCACATGGAGCCTCTGGCAGTTCTCTGACCTGTGACACTTGCCCAGTAGCTATAGCTGCCTCAAGTGAGAACAAAGCTTTCTGATGCACGACTTCCCCCTGAAGCTGCCCCTCTGGCAGTCCCTCAGGGTCCCCAATAACACATTAGTTACATTGCTCTGAGCAGCCCATTATCATCCCTTCTTCTGAATCAGAACATGAGGTATAGAATTTTGGAGGGACAGAGGAGGTCCTGCTGGCAACTGAGTCCCTAATGATGCTGTACCAGGACCAGCTGGATGCAGAGTTGCCTGAGAACATGCACAGGAGGTTCAGCCACAGCCATGGCAAGCTGCACCAAGATCAGAGGAAAAGAGGCTCTTGTGCTTCTGAAACTTGACAGCCTGTAATGTGGCAACTAAACCCATCAGTGGTCCCTGTGAAGTGCATGTCTGGGGGCTGCATGCTCCAGTGTGGGACACCTCCAGTGTTACATACCTGATCTCACTTTCCTAAGTGCCTGTGCTGGTTACACAGGCAGATGTAACCATTACCTGACCAGATGAGGGTTCACAAACTCTGTGCGGACAGATCCCAGAATGTCACTGCTTCCATATTCCACTAGTGTCAGCTCTCCAGCATTAAAAATCATGCAGACCTGATGGTGAGAGGAGAATACACTTTCAGAGCAAAGCGACAGAAACACTCACACCTACCAGCGAAGGGTAGGAAAGAATTCTGCTGCACTCAAATCTAAATTTAAATACTCTGGGATGACTAAGGAGCTGTTCTTGTCTTTTTCTTGTGACTGACAGCTTTTCCTCAAGGCTGGGGATTTTAATTGTGGGCCTATCAGTCCTGCAGGAGTCAAGCTCTCCCCATGACAGCTGTATTCTGTATCTCTAACACCCTCTCTGGCCACTGATCTTTTATTGCTTTTCTCTCCTTCAGGGTTATGACTTATATAACTCATCAGTCCACACACTGAGTTTATTCTGTACCTGGCATGTGGAAAAGGCAAGTACAGGGAAGAAGCAGATTAGGATCTGCATGAAGAGGCTAAATCCAGGCAACTGCTGAGAAACAGGGTTTTCCAGAAATACAGGTGACACTTTTCTTGCTGATGCACACACAGCTCTACACACCATTCATGGGGAGCATTCTGTCCCATCCTACTTACGTTCTCATTGTCGAAGAAGAACTTCTCATTCCCCCCAGATCCTTGCCAGGCCACCTACAAAGCAATGGCATGGGGTGAGGCTGACAGCTCCCCCAGCACCAGTCTGCAGATGATGGGGTCCTCTGTCCAGCTTTTGGCTCCCACAACAGACAGCATGACTTACATTGCACAATGGATCGTATTCTATCACTTTAGCAGTCAACACTGTTTTTCAGTCATTCCCAGCTTGCAAATTCCATGTTCCTCTCCTTTCTTTAGACTCAGCTTCAGACTCAAGCTCTCTTTGTATAGTACATTACTGCCTTTCTAACAAGAGGCCTTTATGGGACCAAGGCACTCCCTCTATCCTAGACTTCACAGGCCCTTCTCCACCTTCCCCAGACCAGCTTTATTACAAAAAGCACCAAACAGCTCCTTTGCCTCTGTTAATCATAGCCACAGAATCACTGCCAACACTTGTGGGAGCAGAATCTCCTCACCACATGTAGCTGAAACCCTTTTTTTTAGGGTCATTCTAGCAATGGCTGATCAGCACGGTGCCAGTGGGGGAACAACTGACTGGAAATTTGTGTAGAGCACTGGATAATACAAGAGCTGCTGTGGTAACAACAGACAAGTGATCAGAGAAGCAGAAAACTGAAAGCCAAGGCTACAGCAGTCCTCTTCCCTCACAGAGTGCAAACTCCAACTTACTGCTTCAAAGGAACTCCAGTGAGACAGCAAGAGAGCAAATGGACATCTCACAGCCTTGCTCTTTCTGAGAAGTGAGTATAGCTGTGCAGTCAAAAGAAAAACTCAGTGCAGCAAGATGTAGAGAAAGCTGGGAGCTTCCTTCTGGCCAAAATCTCAGTTATATTACCAAGGAACAGCATTCTCCAGCACAAACCTCCAGTCAGAGCTCCTGCTCCAGGAGAGATTAATTAGCTCACCATCAGTCTGATTAAAGCGTATGTGACAACTTGGTGAACAAAGCAAATATGTCCTTGAAGCCTATTTAATGTTTTTATTAGACATTAGCCTATTGCCCACATTCTCCAGGCTCAGCACATGGGTTCAGCACTCAGTGCACTGCGAGGCTCAGGGGATGGACAACTTTGTGTGAATTGTCTGGTATCAGAAATGGCACTGGCATAAGCTGTGGGATGCAGCCATGAATTGTTTTTTAATGACTTTTTATTTTGTTTCTTTTAAACACACTAAGATTTGTACGTTCACATCTGGAATGTATATATGTAAAACATCCAGATTTGGGCCCCCAAGTACAAGAAAGACTGATAAACTGGAGCAAGTTCAGCACACTGCCAGTCAAGATGGTTGGGAGTGAAGCACTTACACTGTGAAGAGAGGCTGAAGGAATTTGGCTTCTTCAGCCTGGAGATGGGAAGGTTTAGGAAACCTCTAACACAGTGGTGCCAGGCTTTTTTTTGGCAGATGCAGAGTGAAAGGATGAAAAATGATCATAAAACAGAAATCAAAATACCAAGAAGACTTAGAAAAATGCTTTCCTTCATGAGTACAGTAAAGCACTGGAATAGAGGACTAAAGAAATTGTGGGACCTGAGCAACAACATCTGAATTTAATATTGACTTCCCTTTGGGCAGTAAGTTTGATAAGAGACCTCCCAAGGCCCCTTTTAACCTGAATTGTTCTATGATTCTTTGAAAAGAGGGGTTGTTCCCATGCAGAAATCATATCCTCTGAGTTATGAAGTTAAGCATTTGATATTCCAGAAATGCCACCAATTTTCCAGTACCTCACTGAGCTTGTTGGAGCTGACATCACCCAGCAGTAACGTGTCTGAGGTATGGGCCACCAGGTACCTGTCCTTCCCTAAGATCTTCACCTCATCAATCTCATAACCATACTGGGATTTCAACACAACTCGGGTTCCTGTGGAGAGGTTCTTCACAATGACCTAGTGAAAGTGAGGAAAAGCAGTATGAGGCATACACAGAGGAACAGTGCAGACTTCTTGCCCCATGGAAGATTAGGCAACAGATGATACTAGAATATTTAGATATCCCCAACATTTCCCTCTGCTTTTTTAAAAACCTTACCATTCCTTCTGCATAGGATGACAGCTGTAGTAGATATGTGGGATTCTTACTCTTGCCATTTACAAGTTACTAGCCCAACTGGAGTCCCACTCAGGCCCCCAAGCACAGGCCCCCTTTGAAGAGTCCTGTACTCTCTCCCCTGACTGCACAGGGGTGCCCAGGCTGCCAGCTCACCCCTACTGCCACATTCCGAACAAGGTCAGTTTGTCTGAAATGAAATCACTTTAGAAGTCTGCACTTGACATGGAGGCACCTCACAAAAATTCACAAGGTAGTAAATTACCCCATGGTCTCTTAGGCTATCCAATTCCCACCCAACCTTAGCCCTGTCCCAGGCATATCCCCTTTGCCTTTCTCAACAAGTTGGTATGAACAAACCATAGGTGCAGAACTCCAAACATGTCTAGTTCTGGCAAACATCCCATTTTCATCAGGAATTTCATACCACATTAGACACTGTCTTACCTGGCTTGGTCCCACATATGTAATTTCAAATTTATTTTTGTAAATGGTTTTGCGAAGGCAGCAGTCAAACTGTTCAACTCCTCCACACAGCGTACCCTGGGGACAAAAACACATGTGGTCAGTGAACTCTATTAAGGAGAGAGATTCCATGAATGTTTACATGAAAAGGAGCAGAGGTCAGACACAAACACACCGGTCTCAGCTGCTCTGGAAAACAAGGTTCAAGCACCCACGTGCAGGAGGACCAGCCCTATTTTGACTTTCTTTAGACAACAGAAAGACTGAGCCATTCTCAGAAAAAATGAAGATTACCAAATGCTGGCATGAATCTGGGACAGGAGCAGGTGGGGTTAAAAAGCACTTTTATCCTCATCTTTCCCATTATTCTTCTCAGTTTCCCACTTCTCCATCTCCCAGCCTCCTACTCTCTCCTGCCTTCCAGAAGAATCCTTTCACCTTTATTTCCTTCTTCATAACATCCCAATTCTTTCCACTGATCTCCTATCCTTTAGCCCCTTCCCCTTCTCTGAAAATATTTGTTCACCTGTTCAATAATTCTTGGTCTGAAAATATTTCAAGGATTCTTGATTGTTTAACACAAAACCATAAAAAAACAAATATAGAAAAGTCATAAATAATATCATTTATAAATAATTTAAGTGTTTGAAGTTAGTCAACTTACTACAGAAAATATGCAGAAAGATCAATTTAAAGAGATTTAAAGAATAACCCAACTTTAGAGAAAGACAGATTAAGGCTTGAGGGCTAAAGGTTAAAGAAAGAGAAGGCTGAACTGAAAACACAGCACAGAAACACAGGATGTAATTGGCAGGTCAGTTTGTATATTGCTTCTCATGGGTGCCCAGAGGAAAGAATGCTCCTGAGACTGCTCTGGAGAAGCTATGCTGCTTATCATGCTTCTGAGAAAAGAGAAGGGCTGCTGCAACCAGCGAGCCATCACACCAGCATCCAGAAGGTTCTGCAGTTCCACACTCACACACCCGACTGCAGCAGGTCCCCTGCACCCCTGGTGAGGTGTGACCACACCAGGGTGACCACGTTCAAAGCCTTCCCCTGAGCACTCCGCTTTGTTCCCAAGCACAAACATCCCCTGGGGGGAGACTCGAGGGCTCAGGCCTCCTGACTGATGCCACAAACCGCACAGATCCGTGAGCCATCCCTCTTCCACGCCAGAGCTGTAATGGTGTACAGGTGAGCTATTTCTTTGGGCTTGCCCTCCTCCCAGGCGCTGCGGCGTGGGCTCCAGTTCAGAACCCGTAACCTGGGAGAGAGAGGAGATAAGAGAGACGTTAAAAACTGTGTATGGCTGACAAAGGAAGGGCTACAAAGAGGAGAATTCTCTGTCAGGTACGTGGTACCTGTCATAGCTGCCAAGGACAATGGACTGGCCGCTGGGACTGGTGGCTGCTGTGGTGAATTCCTTCTCTGATGAGTCCCGGCTGTAGTCAAAGGTTTGAATCACGCTGCCTTCCCTCCCGTAAGCGACAATCTTCTTGTCACAGCCTGCAGCCACAATGCTGCTGGACGCCCAGGCGAGGGCGTAAGGAGGACAGGGATGCACGGCCAGCTTACCCTACAGCAGACATGAACACCCTGAACACGTGGATGGCCCCAGCTCTTGCTGGCCTCTGTGCTCAGCTGTCCCAGTGGGGACCAGTATGGGACCTTCTGTAAAGCCCAGTTCATGGGGGCAGCTTTGTCTAACGGCCTAGTCTGTGAACTGACAGATTTATCAGCTATTACATTCATTAACTGTGTGAGAAGAATTCTAATGCCAGTAAGAACTGATACCATTAACTAGACTGAAATTGAACTCCCAACACAGCAGAGTACAGATGGATCTTCATGATAGCATGGCAGAGAGCAGCCATGGTCAAACTGCTTCAGCTGGAGACAAAAGATCTGAGAACAGCATCCCCTTCATCACAGCCTGAAGCACAGAGAGACTCCTGGCACAGAGGAGTGGGAGGCTCAGGAGAAATGCTGAGTGTCCAAGGACAAAATGTGAGACTGAGATTCAACAATAACTGTGGTAA
Organism: Onychostruthus taczanowskii; assembly: GCF_017590055.1. Taxonomy (NCBI): domain Eukaryota; kingdom Metazoa; phylum Chordata; class Aves; order Passeriformes; family Passeridae; genus Onychostruthus; species Onychostruthus taczanowskii. Next base: position 194,728 of record NW_024499540.1, read on the forward strand.
CTATACCCTACTTAGTGTGGGGACAATAGTAGCCACCCCACGGAACCTCACCTCTTCAAGCATCATTCTCCTGGACACTTGAACATCAGATCTTTCCAGACACCTGAACACCCTTATGCTTCATACATAAAAACATGAATTCCCCCCTTACCACTACCCTCAGTGTATTCCAAAGCATCTAATTACTGTTCTGCCTCCATTAATGCTTTCCAAAACCTTTGCTAGCAAGCACAGCCTGCAGCTCCTCTCCAGATTTCCACCCTCCAAGCTTGATCCCTTTCCAGAGCTCTGGAGCTGGGAAGCAGGCTGTGCAAATAGGAATTTTGCTCACTGAGAAAGATTTTTGGTACCTGTGATTCACCTGAACCCTCATCATCAAAGAAGAAGCGCACTATGGTTCCATCTGCATGGCCAGACAGGATTCCTCTCCCTGACACACTGCAGAAAAACACAGACAGGATGATGCAATGTTACAGGAAGACTTGCACCTTCATACTCATATCCCTGCCCAGAGCAGCCATTCCCAGGCTAATGATTGATGTTCTTCATCAAAGAAACCTTCCCCAAAGACAAGACAAGTACCTGTGCCAGTGTCTATAAAAAGAAAGCAGACAAAAGAACCCAGAGTGGAAAGGAGAGTGACCAGTTAAGTGTCTTCATCATGTAAAATCACAAAAAAAAACCCCTTTCTGTATTACTAAAACCCAGAAGCTAAGTGACCTTCAGTGGAATAATGACTCTGCCCACAAGTGCTTACAGCAATGTGCATCAAACAGCTCTTGCACTGGAACTGTTCCAGCAGTGAGGCTGGGTATTATGATACTGGGAATCCCTAAAAGAAACACACTGTAGGCAAAAAACACCTGGGCAAAAACTCCAGGCCTAAATCCATTTTTTATAGCATTGATGTCTTGTGCTTCTGGACATAAGCAGGAAGAAGAGAGAAAAGAAAAAGAAACAGGCTGAAAACCATGTACCCAGATAAACACTTTTTAATGAAGATTAGAAGATTCAAGAACAGAATACAAATTCTATGGACACTGTAGCAATCCAGCAGTCATGTACCAGTCACCAGAATGAGAGCATTTAGTGAAAATTCCACTCCTAGGATCATGAAACATCTCAATTTTTAGGTAAAGAATACTAAAGTAGTTGGAATGAAATCTTATTAATGAAAATAATTTTAAATTGCACTTTATGGTTATATTGCTAATTACAGCCTTGTCAAAGGTTTTATCTGGCAGAATCATGTTACTTTTTTTAGCCCTTAAACATGATTAATGTTAGTTATTACTTAGATGAAGCGGACAAATGTAATCTTTATAAAGTCACAGATTCAAATACATCAATGAATATAAGTAAGCTCACGGAGACTTTCACCCTCAACTGTGTTTGAAGAACAACCAGACTGCCCCTGTGGCACAGCCAGGTACCAGATTTTAGGAAGAGATTCCTTCTGGAGAGCACAGTATGTTATTATCTTGACAACAAAGTGACAGCAAAAGAACACTGGCAACCTCCCACACTGGTCCCTGTTATGCCAAGCCAGCAGCACGTGTGGGACTGAGCCAAAGCAGGGCAGGCCAAAGCAATGCCATACTCACTTGGAAGTTAGTGAGACCACGTAGGAATCTGTCCCATAGATGGTGGAAGACTTGTTGTTCTTTGTATTTGCTAAACGAACCTGAGAAAAAGAAAATGATCAGTGTTGCTTTCATCGGTAGAATGTGGATCTCCCCCAGTGTAAGTAACATTCCCAGAGGTTTCCCTGTTCACTATCAGGGAAAGAAATCACAGGAAGCTCATTGACACCCAGTATGTTACAGAAGAGGAAAAGTTGGAGTCACATTTCCACATTTCTAGAAAAGTTTGGAGAAAGATCCAAAAGATCCAGTAGAACCTCCAGGGACTAACTGTGAACCAGAAAATTCAAGTCCACAGGGTAATCCCTCTGTTGCTGTTACTGTGGCACCTAGTGATGGCTCCTACCCTTCAGCCCAGCCACTGCAGACCCCACAAGGGAAAGAAAGTCACACAAATAACAAGTTTCTCTACCTTTCCTTCAGCAAGACCAAAGACAATGATATTCTCTGCTGGCCACAATAAGCAGGTCACAGCACTCTGCAAAGGAGGAGGTAAAAAGAGAGGTAAGAGCTCCACCCTACCCAGCTTCCTGCCCCACTGCCACCTAAAACAGTTCATGAACAGACACTGTTCAGGCAAGAGAGATGGGGCATTTGGACAGGCCTTACAGTAGCTGAAGATACTGGACAAACCTTACTTCATGCTGAAGCTTAAATTAGATAAAAGTGATCTGGGGCAAAGTAATTGAGCACAGGAGGACTATAGGAGGGCAAAAAAGTTACAGGGATGTGTTCAGTTTGGAGCTCTTTTGTGAGTATTACTTACTGAGCAGTGCTTGGCTTGCCACATGCTATTAGTGAATGTATAAAATCATGGCTCTTTTGAAAGATTTTTTGAAACATGTATAAAATACAAAAATAATTTCACTGTGACAACTTCTGCAATAGCTATGAGAATACTCATGCATTGGATCTTTATTTGATTAATAAGAAATAGTGTTTATTTTTTCATTGACAAGTAAGAGGGTTATTAGATGCTACCAAGTAGGTCAGGTAGAAATAGGCTCGTTAAATCCAAACCAAAGGTATTGTCAAAATCTGAGGTGGAGTCAGGATGAATAAAGCTAACCATAAAACCCAGCTGTAAGAGAAGGCCAAGAAAGTTTATGAAAGTCCTTCACATCCACCCTGCAGAACTTCAGTCAGCAAGAAGGCTGGTGTTTGGCACTGTGCCACCAGCAACAGCCTCACTGGCTCTCTGTCCCATTTTAAGCGTGCGGGACTGCTTAAGATACATATCAGCATTTATTCATTCCTCATTTATTTATCTCATCTTCCATCCCTGCTCTGATCATTTCTATCAGTAAACACAGCTACAATCAGACAACAAAATGTCTCAAGGTAACTAAACTGTTCAAAATTTAAATGCCCAACCAATGACCAAGACCCATTTTCATTACCCCTGTTTCCCAGGAATTTGTGTGTTTCCCTCATTATCTGTCAGACTCATTTTCCACTCTAATACAACAAAAGTTTGGGAACAAGCCTCACACAGTGGTGATGTGCTCATTGTTTGTCCTCCTGGCCCTCAGCAGGAGGCTTGGCTTGCCAGTGTGATCACAAACTGGGATCACTGTGTGTGAGAGAGAGCCCAGTGGTAGGAGAGGGAAAGGGCTCAATAAATGATCTGTCATATTGACTGAACATTTCAAAAATTTAGTTACAGGAGAAGTATTACAGTGTAACAGTATTTAGTTACAGGAGAAAGCCAGACACAGTGGCAAACCCCAGACATAGAGCATCAGAAAAAAAAGGATTTTATGTGTTACAAGTGGTAGAAAAGGCATGGGGAAATGAGAAATGAGAGTAAAAAATACTGAATTTCTACATTAAAAATACAAAATCCTGTACATGTGCCATGCACAGCATCTGAGCTTGTGAGAGGCCAGCAGGCCCCCACTGGGCTGGCAGCTGGAGGGGCAAAGCAAGCAGTACACAAGGACAGAACTCTGCAGGGAGGCTAAATGTGCCCACACCTGGGACAGCCACCCTGTTCAGGAAACGCACAAATGGACACCAAGCCCCTGCTGCTCTCTTTTCTTCATGACACTCTATTCTCACGACCACTCAGTGCAGCAGCTCAACTGCAGACAGACCAGAGGCTGACCAGCAGCTTTCCTGTCACAGAAACACAGAACTCCCTGGGCTCCCTGCAGCAGTCCGAGCAGCCACAGTGGCAGGCCATGACCCAACCCTAACACAAAAGCTTTCAACCCAAAGGCTGAGGCTAACCCTTCACCTGAGAGACAGCTTGAGAAAGCCTGGCACAGACTCCAGCAACTCCATCAGGAGCAGCTCTGTCTACGTCTTCTGAGGATTTGGACATGAAGGATGATTCCTCCTACCCTGCAGGGAACTTTCTTGGTGACACAGAGACTATGGGGTGATGGCACTTGCCTGGAAAGCCTGGGGCACCTGCTAGACTTTTGCTTCTGAAGGAACAAGTAGTCAGTACACTGTATTTTCTCACTCTGATGGCTTTCTGTGCAAGGAATTCATAACACCTTTGCCTTTTCCAGGCAGATCTCAGGGCACGCTTGGCAAACACCTACTGGGCAGACTGCTCTCTGACACAGGCAGGCTGAGCCAGAGCAGCAGAACACAGAGGTGGCCAAGGAGTAAACCTGACAGAAATCACAAATCTGAAGCAACTGAGCATGTGGAAATTGCACAGTTTGAATTCTGCACACTTTTGTTTAAGAAGGCATCTTGGAGTTTAGAGCTGCAAATGTGTGAAAAATAGTTGGGCTTTGAGTGTTGCACATTTTCCCCTTTCAACTCCCTTAAAACAGTCTGTCTACTGATCCCTAAAGTAGTCCCCAAAGTTTTGTAACTGACTGCATTGATTGTTCAACAATTTACTTGGTTGCACCCAGGCATTAGGACACCTCTGAAGCTTAATGAGCAATACATGCCTCAGAATTTAGAGATTCTCTTAGGATCTTTAAAGGTCAAATACAGTTTGGCCAAGTACACCTGTGAGTATGAGCAGAGAGACTTCTCATTGTCTTTTCCTACATATGCTGGAGAAAATTAAGTCAAACAGAAGTCTGGGTCTCACCGTTTGGATGAACTTGTTGCATATCACCTTCTTGTCACCCCTGCAGAAAAATATGAACAAAAATGACTGTCAGCAACCTTACACATTCTGATCACCCTACTGTTTATGTACGGTCTACTTTGATATTGCCAAACACAGTTCACTGAAGTTTTGCGTGCTGCTAGTCTATCACAACTTTAGGCAAAAAACCAAAAAGACCCCTCAAGTCTGAGCTTCCAAACTCCTGGTGAACTGCTTTTCTGAGTACCGTTAGCACAACTCCTGCCAGCAAATGAGGCTGCAGTGGGGCAGATGTGTGCCATTGCTGCACAGCTGTGACACATGATGGCAACACAGGCTCCAGCTAGCTGCAGGGCTCTGTAAGGGCCCTGCTGAGGAAACCTCACCTGCTGCTCCCTTCGGGCACCTGTGTGGCTCCCTGTGGGCCAGGAGATGGGCACTGCAGTGTGTGCCAGGGTGAGGATCCCTAAGGGAGCCCATGGCAGGGCAGAATGGAGCATGCTGGACCTCACCGCACACTCACCACTCCTCGCCGATCCTGTACACGTAGACAACGTTGTCCGTCTGCCCGATGGCCAGTTTAGTGGAGTCTGGCGAGAAGGCCATGCCTTTGACCACGTAGCTCTTCCTGCCGTACTGCGGAGAGGATCGGTGTGACCGTGGGAAGGCCGGCTGCCCCAGCGCTGCCGGCCCACGCCGCGCCGGGGCCCGGCCCCGCTCACCTTGGCGTCTGCCGGCTTGGTGGAGAACTTGTCGCGCCGCTCGCCCTGCTCGTCGTAGAGCAGCACCACGCGCTCCGCCGTGCACACGGCGAAGCGGGCACTGCTGGCGGACCAGGCCATGCAGGTCACCCGCGCCGTCCCGTCCTGCGGGCACACACGGCTCAGCAGACACACTACGGCCTCAGCGGGGCCGCTAGCGCCCCAGACCGACCAGGGCCGCTCTCCCCGACTCGGCCTGTCCCGGCCCGCTCCCCCGCGGCCCGATCCCCCCCAGCCCGGCCCGGTCCGACCTGCGGGGCCAGCAGGGTCCGCACGTGCCGCAGCTGCATCGCGCCCTCCGCTGGGCCCGGGCCCGAGATGGTCCCACGGGTCGGGATGGTCCCACGGGACCGCTCCGCCGCCGCCGCCGCCGCCGAGCTCGCCTCGCCCCGCCCCCGCTGCCGTGGCAACCCCGCCGCCTCCGCCGCGCTGACGCGAGCGCGTCGAGCCCGCGGGGACCGACCCCCCGCACACCGGCAGAGATCGGCTCGGCTCGATCCCGGCTCCGCTATGGAGGCGCTGCGGGCGGCGGGGCGTGCCGTGCTGCGGAGCCCGCGCCTCGCCCGGCACGGTCTGGGTCTCCGCCGGCGGCGCAGTGAGTGCGGACGAGTGCGGGGTCGGGGCCGGGCATCGCTCCGGGCGAGGAGCCCGCAGCTCGGCGCAGTCGGGCTGGGAATACGGCAGGGCAGTCTGAGGGGCCTGGAGAACTGAGCGGCCGTGGGGGTAGTCGGGTTAGGGGAGGCGAGGGGATCGGGCCGCGGGGGCCGAGGCACCGTAGCGCTGCAGCTTCTCGCCGAGCCCTCCCTGTCCCGCTGCCGGGGCTGTCGCCTCCTGCCCCACTTGTAAATCGAGGCCGCCCGCGCCGGGGGGCTGACGGGCCTGGGCGGCCGTGCCAGGCGCTGGAACACGCTGGACTGCAGCGGGGACCTCCCCGGCCTCCGCGGGCCTCGGGCCCCTCGGGCTGCCACTCCTGGTCCTCTGCGAGTGTGCCAGGCCAGCCCCTGCTGTCCGCGGCCCAGCAGGATCCGAGACCGACCCATGACACATCCCTGGACGTGTTCAAGGCTGGGTTGGACGGGACTTGGAGCAGCCTGGTCTAGTGGAAGGTGTCCTGCCTGTGGGAGTAAAACTGGATGAGCTTTAAGGTCCCTTCCCACCCAAATGGGTCCGTGATTCCATGACCCTGCAGGTGCCCTGTGGCACAGGAGGGCCACGTTTGGCTGTTCTCAGTCAGCTGCACAAGGCTTTGCTGGAGCACCCACACTTGCCCTGGCAGCCCTGGTATACATGGACTGTCCTCAGAGTTTGGGGTGACACAGGGTTCTACTGCCCGGGGTGGAGGTCACTGGTGCCTGCATGGCACCAGGCAGCCTCCCTGATAGTTGTCACTTGGAAGAGTATGCTGTGCAAATAAGGTCTCCTGATTTCCCTGTGGGTTCAGATTATTCCAATTATGAGATGGACCCTTCTGCAAGTGTGCCAGTAATGCTCAGGGAGCAAATCCCAGGGAAGAGGTGAAAATAACCCTGAAAAGTATTAGCTTAGTGTGAACAGTACATAGCTTGGCAATTCCCATCTCTTTCTTAACAAAGCATCTGTAGTGCAGTTGCTTCTCAGTCATCCCAGCTGGGACCACAAATGCTGACTAAGCTGCCCCTGCCCTGGCACCCTGCTGCTGCAGGTGAGATGCCAAGGGGTTTGGATTTGCTTACACTGGGCCAGTCTGGGGATTTTGATCTGAGCATGGCAGTGAATGCTCTTCAGGTGTGCCAGCAACTCAGGTGGCTGAGATGAATGCACTACAGAGAACATTTTGTTTGTAATGAAACAGAAGAGACCCAGGAACACAAGGTTTTTGCAGACAGCAATGAGGGCTGCAGCATCCTCAGCACTGTGCAGATATGCAGGAACTGTCTCTCAGTGCTGACAGAGCTTGGACTTCCAGGGCTAGAGGACTAAAGCTCCAAGGGTGAACTGCCCACTCCTTCTGTTCCTCTTATGAGAGTGTCACAGAGCCAGGAGAGTGTCCTGCTGGAGGCAGGAAGCAGCACTGCTGCTGGGAGCCATGGGTGGGGGGGTGGCTCTGGCAGTACTAGCTGTGGGGCTGCTGGCACATGGCTTCTAAGGGCTTTTGTCTTTGCAGAGCTGCCTGAGAGCTGGGCCGATATGCAGGAGCCACTGCTTGAGGGGATGTGCTTCACCCTCAAGTATCTGGGCATGACACTGGTAGAAAAACCAAAAGGAGAAGACATGGCTGCTGCTGCCATCCGCAGGATCGTGGCCACGGTGAGACTCGGTCCTGGGGCCCTGGTGTGCGGGGTCAAGGCCCAGCTCCTACACTCCCTGCACAGGGAAGTGTCTGTGTCCTAGCCCTGAGCTCCAGTCAGGGACTGTGCCCTTCCCAAGAGGAGGGTGGCATGCAGGAGGCTACTGGTGTCTGCCTGTGTGCTGTGGGGAAGCTGTCTTCTTGCTGGATAGCCCCAGCCACCTGCTCCTACGCCTGAACCTGGCTGGGAGCAGAGCTGTGCCTGCCACAGCATGGAGAGAAGGGTGAAGTACTGGGAGAAGTGGGGTCTGTGCTTTCCTGTGTGTGTGGCAGGAGAGTGAACAGATTTGAAGTGTTCTGTGCAGGGCATGCCTTATTGCCAGACTCTGCTATCCCCTCCCTACAGCAGGAGCCTTTGCAGAAAGTATCCAAGTGAGTGATACTGTACAGAGTCTGTGGGGCTCCTTCCAGCAAGGGGGTGAGGTGAAGACCCTTGCCAGGTTTGCAGAGATTGCTGGTGTTTTTCCACTGCCAGGCACGGGTTGGAGCTCGCAAGTTTCAGAAGGTGATTCTGACAGTGTCTCCAAGGGGCATCTCACTGCAGGATGCAGACACTAAGGAGATGGTGGAAAACATCTCCATCTACAGGTGGGCATGTCACGGGTATGGGCTGGGTGTTCCCCAGCAGCCAGCTGAAGACTAATGGGAATTTGAGCAGCCAGGGAGGGCTGGGCCTTCTGTCAGCAGTACCTTCAAACTTAGGTCTTTCCTTGGCTCACTGAGGCCTGTGCCCTCTCTCTGCTGTGCTCCCAGCACTGCCTGAGGCTGAGTGTAGGCAGGGTCCTGGGTGGTCTTGAGTTCATCAGCCCATCCATCATCTCCTTGTGCCCTGCCTCTCTGTTCTGCAGGATTTTGAGGCTTGTGATTGGAAAGCCTCACAGTTAAGACAGGACTGCATGTCTGTCTCCACTGCCATGGGACCACCCTTCTGGCTGCAGCTTCTTGGGCAGGCTAAAGGCAGTTGCTGTGAGAACTGATGTTCATTTCTCCTGCTGCCACTTGTCCTTTGGCTGGGTTGGGTGTCTGGGTGCTGGGTGTGAGGGGCAGTAAATGTGCAGTCTGGTGGCTAGATGGGAAGCAGAGACAAGACATCTCTTTGCTGCAAAATGTAGGTCTTGGCGCCAGAGCTGATGTGCCAGGTCAGACCATCCTTCTGCTGGCCTCCAGCTGTGTCCTTGGAGGCAATCACCCACCCTTCTGTGCTCCTCTTGTCCCAATGCTTGAATTCACACATAGGGTTGAGCTGGCCATCAGAAAACTACAGGGCACTCTGGGATGGCACAGGAGGGAGTGCCTGTGGATGCAGTGATCTCTTAACCTGCCGCAGGTACCAGGCAGCCTCTGGTCCTTGCTGGGGGTTTGGGCTGCCTGGTCATCTCGGGCAGGTGAAAGCCTCAGGTTGTCAGCAGTGCTTGCTGATATGCTGGGAGTGCAGCAGAAGTGCCATGCCAGGGGTCCTGGATTGTCCTGACAGCTCCTCTCTGCCCACAGGATCTCCTACTGCACGACAGACAAGCTGCAAAACAAAGTCTTTGCTTACGTTGCCCAGAGCCAGGAGAGCGGGGCACTGGAGTGCCATGCCTTCCTCTCACCCAAGAAGAAGATTGTAAGCACTTACCTTCTGCTCTTGGCTCTGTGAGGTGTGGGTGGGAGCAAGGGCCTGCTTTCTTCCCCTTCAGTGAGAGAAGGGGACCTGTTACCTGTGCGAGCCTCAGCTGGATTTGGAGCCAGGGAGGAGGTGTGCTCATGTGCTGCACAGGCAGGGAGTGAGTAAAGGGGGGTTTCCTGTCCCAGCTCCTGAGGGTCTGCTCTTGGGGGTGGCTCAAGAGCACCCCCAAGGGCTGACAGACACAAAACTGAGCTCTGGCCTTTCATCTGTATGTTCTGCAGAGAAAGGCAGCATGGGATTCTGGGGGGTCTTGGATTTCATGGCAGTAGGTTATCCTGCATTGAGGGCCCAGGTGGAAGCAGGCATTCCCTCTCTTTCATGTACACAGGCCCAGGCTGTGACTCTGACTGTGGCTCAGGCCTTTCAGATGGCACTGGATCTCTGGGAAGCGGCACATGCAGGTAGGAGGGATTTCTCAGATGTATCTCACTGCATAGTTCTGGAATCAGTGTCTCTCTGGTGAAACACACCAGGCAGGGAGAATGTTTTGTCCCTATAGTTGTGTTTCTCTGCCACTCCCCCGTCTTCAGCTGGGGTGGGAGATGTAGCTGCTCTCTATGCTGAACTGCTGTGCATTGCCTGAGCTGTAGCCCAGCTCAGGGCTGGTGGTACTTGGCCTGAGCAGTGACCCCTCACATTTGTTTGCACCCTCCTGCCAGCACAGCAGGGATTCCCTGTTCCTCACCCACAGTTTTGCCTGTACATTCCCAGCTGGGCTTTCTGCAGGTTGCAGACACTAACGCTGCTGCTTTTGCCCTGTCCCAGGCTCTAGGCAGGATCAGCCCCTTCACCCTTCATGTGTCTTGGAGAGCAGTGAGGCCGCCAGCCCCCGTGAGCCAGCCCCCCCAGGGAGCGCTCCCTTCACACACCACTTTGGGGTACAGTATGTGCAAGTCAGGCCCATGCTGAGGGCTGTCTGGAATTAGGGCAGGGACAGAGTGACCCCTCTGCAGCTCCTTGCTCCTGCCCTCCCAGAACCCTGCTGATACCTGCACAGCCCCCATTGCACATGGCAGCCTGATGTGAGGAGGTGCATTGTGATGCGTGGCTCACACAGCAGGTGCAGTTCCTTGGTGTCTGTGCTCCAGGAGCTCTGCTGCAGACCCAGCACTGCTGCAGCCTCAGCCCTGCTCTGCTGGCCCTGTCACACAGGGACCTGGGCTGCACACCTGGTTTCATGGCTGGGGTGAGAGCTGCCTCTAAAGGAGAGGACCCTTGGATCATCATCGTGCCAGCCTGGGCTAAGGTTCAGCCCAGCCCATCTGCAGTGCACCTCCTGCATGGCCACAGCAATTGGAGCATTGTCATATTGGTCTCACTATGTCCCTGTCTAGGAACTTCTGGATGCTTGGTCATTGGCCTCATGCTTCCAGTGTGAGTCCAGCCTGGCAGTGCTTGGGATTGTACCTGTGTGCAGCCTGCTCCTAGTAGTCTCTGCCTACCTCTCCAGCTGCAGGGTGTGCTCACCCACCACTGTCCCTGGGCAGAGGTGCACTGTGTCAGCAGCTCTGTCAGCATGGTCCATGCTCACAGCTTGTGTTTGGGACTTTGCACCTGGAAGGGATGTGGGACGAGCTATGGCCTGTCTGTCCTTGTGTGCCCAAGCCCAGAGGGTTCTGGCAACCCAGCACTCCAATCTTTCCCCCACTGCTTGTGGGAAACCTTTGTACTGTGCCTGGGTAGTGAGTGTCTTGTGAAGGGGCTGGACGGGGTCTGAGCAGCCCAGCCTCACTCCTGGCAGAGACCTGCCCATGCAATGAGATATCATGGTGGGGTTTTGTTTGTTTGCTTGCCAGGAGGAAGAGGAGGAGGAGGAGGAAGATGATAATGTCAGTGAAACCTTGTCTGGGTAGGTGGTGAGCTGCTGCTTGTATTCATGGATCTCTCTGATGAAGCCTGTCTTGTGTCCTTCTCTGTCTTGTCTCCTTCCCCTGCAAGGGGAGCTGCTTAGGCCATGGGCATGGTGGGATCATGGAGGAGAACTGCATGGAACCAAGGGGGAAGCTTCCTGTATTTCTCTGCTTCTATCCGCTGAAAACTCGAGTTGAGTGGTGGAGGAACAGACCATGCAGTCCAGCTTTTGCAGCAGAGAATTGGGGTACAGATACTGACCCCCAGGATGCACCCAGAGATATTTCTTACTCTGTTTCTGCCAGTCTTTGCTGGGGCCAGCCTGTCCAGACATGTCTCTGGGACTCAGTTGTCCCTCTTTTCCCACCGATTTCCCTGGAGGTTGGACCAGGATGGAGGCCTGGTCATGCTGACTTCTGTGTGGACTGGGGCTGTGGGCTGAGCTTGATGGTGTGTCCTGTGTTGGGGAGGAGCTGACGGAACGTCCAGCAGCAGAGGATTAACCTGCAGGTCTGCAGAAGTGCAGGTGGTGGGCCTGTGAGGCCCGTTCCATCATGGCTGTTCCATGTACATGGCAGTGGGCACCCAGCTGGGTCTGGCAGGTCTGAGCTTGGCTTGAGCCGGAGCCAATGTGTGCACAGGTTGGAGCTGTATGTGTAGCCCAGTGAAACACCACCCCTTTGGACATGGAGCTCCTGATGGGAAGGAGATACAGCTTTGCAATCTTGGGACAGGCTGGCCTGGGAGGAGTTTGGTAGCAGCGGGGCTTAGAGCCTTCTGCACCCCCATTGCCTGCTGCTGCTGTGCCATTCCCGCCGTGCCAGGGTCATGAGCATGCCGTGTCTCTCAGGAGGCCATGCTTGGGGTATGATGGATGCTGTGTTCTCTTCCAAAGCAGCATGGAGGAGCTGGGGAGGGGACTCCACAGCCCAGCAGGTAAGTTTCTTCAGTACTGCATTGGCTCATCCCCCAACATGTCCTCTGTAAGGCAAGGCGTGGGCTGATGCTCACCTGGGAACATCTGCTTCCCTTTGCCGGCTGTGCTGGGCTCCCAGCTGTACACCTTATGGTCCATATCTTCCTTTCTCTCCCTTTTCAGAATTAATACCTCTTGTGCCCCCATCGAGCTCTCCTTCAGCACAGCTACTGTGCTACCGCCTGGGGCCACCCCCGGACAGCTGGACGGTGCTGGGAGGGGCTGCAGACTCCCCCAGCACTGGCACCAGGACTGCTGGCCCCAAGACTCCCCTGGGCTAAGCCAAATCTCTGCAACAACGGACCAGCCACTCAGGATTCACCCTGTGCCTGCACCTGGGCCAGCCAGTGCCTGCCGCTGCCCTGGCACTGCCCTGCTGGCACGGGGGCTGCTGGCACTGCTGCCATGGAGTGCACAGGCTGCAGCACCTGCTCCTTGCCATGTGCCGCCTGCATGAACCGCCTCGAGCTGCAGCTGCTCCTCGCTCTGCTCACTGCCAGGCCATGCAGGGCCACCCTGCGTGCTCTGAGCCTGCCTCATGCAGGCAGCGTACACCCTCAGGGAGCAACAGCTCTTGGCCTGGAGCAGTGCGTGATGAAGGCCTTTCCCCTGCAGTTCAGCCCCACACCCTCTCACAAGTGAAATGACCTGGTTTTTAAAGGAAAGCTCTGCCTTCAGAGAGAAATAAATTGAGTTTTTTATTATTGTGATTTGGGTTTGAGTGCTGAATGGGCACCGTGCATAAACATGCATGCAACAGTGTCTTCTGCACTGCCTGTGGTGAGGGTTGCTGTGCCCCGTGCTCATGGAGCCTGGAACTGCCACATCTTCCTTGGCTGCGAGCCCTGAGGGAGCAGTTCCTCCTTGTGCTGAGGGCTGCCAAGGCCCAGGGTGCCTTTGTGGCTTGGGAAGAGCAGGCTGAGGCTGTGCTGTACTGGTGTCTTGAGCACCTAGGAATGTCACCTGCACTGATAGGAGTTGATGCTGACCACGCTGAGGTCAGGGCAAGCACAAGCCCTTGTGTGCCAGCTGAAGTGTCTCTGCCCTGCTGCACCCCAGCTGTACTCTACAGAGGCAAGCCATGCACTTGGTTTCCTTTCCAGATGGAGCAGGGGAGGCTGCAGCATGTCTGGTTTATCTGGCAAGTGACAGCTTGCAGCTGTGTTCTGGCCAAGCCCCTCGCTGCTAGGTTCCTGTCACATCTCCGCACAGCTGCCCTTCTCACGCTGGTGGCACTGAGAGCCCAGCTCAGCCCAGCTGAGCACCGATGGCTGGCTGCAGCTGGGGTGGCAGGGCCAGTCTCCCAGCAGTGCCATAGGCACTGGGGAGGCCTGGGGTGCCATGGATCTCTCAGGAGCTGTGCATGGCTTTTTTCACTCGAGGTTTTGCATATTAAATGTGGTTTCATGCCTCTTTTCCCTTAGCTGGGAGTAAAGAGTAACATGTAACTTGTTAGGGTGAGCAGGTCATTGTCACGCCCTCAGCTTCCAGCACTCCTCTCTGCACTTCCCTGCCCTCCTGCAGTCGTGGTCTGAGAAGAAGTGGTGACTTGGGGTTTGGTTTGGGTTTGGTTTTTTTTTTTCTTTTTCAGCAGAGGGAAAGAGCTTTTTCCTCAACAACACACCCATATTTTACATTTAATGTCAGACTTGTGTTCCTTTTTTTATTTAGTCAAAACCTCTGCATTTTGACCTTTTTCTTGTGCCTGCCCTAGTTCCTCACCTCTGCTACACAGTCTGATCCTTTGTGGTTTTTTGTGTGTGTCTCTGGCCTAGCTAAAAATCTCACGATAGCAGGCATGTCTGCTATGACTTTCCAAGACAGAACTTGTAAACATTTTCCAGGGCACTAGAACGTTCTTAAAACTCTCGTATTTCCCTGACAGCCCTAGTTTTTCTAATGTACCTCCTTAAAAAGAGCTAGCAGGCAAAACAAGGTGTTAGTGTCTCTAGAGCTGTGGCCATGCTCCCGGCATGATCGCAGCCCAGCAGCAGCTGCATCCCACCGCCGTGGTACTGTTGCTCCTCAGGTGCCCCTCTCCACAACTGAGCAGGGAGCAGCCCAGGCCCCTCTGGCCAGCAGCCTGTCGGGGTCAGACCCTGTCCCCCGTCTCGGCCCTGCTGCTGGGATGTGCCTGCTCTCTGCAGACAAGCAGCCACGATGTCACCCTCAGTGGGACAGCCTGCAGCTGCTCCAGCAGCACCACAGGGCCCAGCCTGCAGCAGCAGCTGCTCTCCCTCGAGGGCCAGGGGGGTTCGAGGTGACCACAGAGGACCTTCAGCTCTTGCACAGCATGGAGGAACAGATCTCCTATGGCCAGGACACGTGCATTCGAGAACTTGTACATGCATGCATGCATGGACACACACAGAGACCTGAAGCTCTGATGCTGCCTTTGAGCCAGGATGCTTTTATTGAAAAGACCCTGCCACAGGAGTTGCTTATCATGTCCCTTCCCCGCCTAGTCCTGCAGCAGGAGCTGAGCAGCACCTGGAAGGAAAAGTCCTGAAAGTGCTTTTACTGGGAGATTTATTCCTGGAAGACACTGGATCCTGTGATGCTTGAGTCCAGGGCTGCAGAGCCTGTCTGTGGCAGGCTGCAGAGCAGAGCGTGGAGGGAGAGCAGCAGCCAGGGCAGCAGGGAGCCTCCTTGTTTCACCCCATTCCCTCCAAATGAGACCCGGCAGGCCTCACCACATTGTCTCCTCCAGGCAGCACAGGCTGCTCAGAAAGTTCATGGCAGCTCCCCTCAAACAGCCTGAATGTGCCAGCCCTGAGCCCTTCTGGGGACACAGCGCAGCCACAGCCATGCCCTGACGCTGCCCACTCCCCCAGCCCTGCAGGGCTTCCACCAGCACTCCCTGCCCCGCTGCAGGCTCCGTGGGCTGGCCAGGCACTGTGACAGCACTAGCTCCTCATCGTCCCTCTTGTCCTCATCCTCTGCGGTAGACAGAGAATGTGAAGGCCCTGCACAGCCATGAGAGGGTACAGTGGAGCCCTGTTCTCCAGCAGCAATCCACTCATCCTGGTGCTGGCTGGGCCCACAGACAAACCCTCCTACAGGCCACAGCTCTGCTGGCCGTGCTGGGGCAGTGCCTGCACTGCCCTGCTCCTGCAGCCCCGGGGCCCTGAGGGGAGCAGCTCCTGCTCTCTGCAAGCAGCCCCAGGGCCAAACGGGCAGCTGAGAACAAGGTCTACCCCTGATGCCGGGCAGGCATCCAGTGCCTCAGCTGCACCCCGGGCCTTGGCCAAGGCAGCGCCCAGGGACACGGGCTCCCCTCAGGCAGTGCCTCAGCCCATCGGCTCCCCTTGGCTCCCTCCCACCCTAGCCGCTGGTGTGGCCCCCCACCCATCCTCAAGGTGATGCTTCTCCCGGGAGGGGAGGAGGGCCGGGTGTGGGACGGGCAGGGCCACGCTCGGCATGCATGGCTGGGGAGCTGGCTCCGTGCACATCCGCAGACAGGTGCCCTCAGGAAAGCGGGAGTTCTGGTACGTGGATCGTCGCATGCTGATTTCCAGGCGGCACGCCTGGTGCTGCCTCTTCTTCCAAGGCCTGCTGTGGCTCTGGCAGGACACCCAAGATCCCAGACGGCAGAGCTGGTGTTGCACTTACACCTCAATGATATTGACCGAGGGAGATTTCTTCTATGAGAGAAAAATCTGCTTTAAGACCCTGCCCTGGGATCAGACCTGATTTCAGAGCCCCACAGCCTGCAGCAGGCATCAAGACCAGCAGACCTCAGCAGAGCAGGGGAGGGAGTAGGGATCCAACTCCAACTCCAGCTCCAGCTTGGAGGAGGGATCCAAGAGGAGTGATCTCCTGGCAAGGGGTAATCAGCAAGCTGAAAAATCTGGAGGAAGGGAACTGGGGACTTGAAGTCCAAACAAGAAGTTTCTGCTCCTGATATCTGCTGGAAACCAAGATGTGGAATCAGTGGGACAGTCAGCCAACACAGTGAGGGGAGTTCCCACCCTTGACAGAGGCAGCAGATGAAACACAAGCAAAACCCTAACTATGGTCCCATTAGAGCACTGGGGCTATAAATCACTGTCCTTGGCAGGTAACAAAGGGAGGAATGTCAGGTGCTGAGGGAACAGCCAGATGAAGGTACTGCTCCCTCCCCATCCACAGCCTGGCACATCACTTCCATCAGGGTGAGGAAGGGACTCCGCAATGACTCGTGTGGTGATGACCCAGAGCCAGCTGCAGTGAAGGCAGAAAAGGAGCAGTTACAGACCAGTGCAGAAACCATGAGAATAGCTGCCTAGCATGTCCATTTGTCCATCTGTGCAGGAGAGGTGCAGCATTGGAGGGGCATGATGAAGGCTCTGTTACAGTCAGAGGTCAGGTACCACCCCACAGGGCAAGAGCTATCCCAGCTGTTACATCTTGTCGTCTCTTCCAATGTTTCTCCTGCAATCACCCATGAGGTACACACAGTGCCCCAGAGACGTGGTCTCACTGAACCCTAAAAGTCCTCAGTCTTTGGGGTGAGAGCACAAGCCAGGGTGTTTCCATTTCTGGAGAGAGCCAGACTCTCTGCAGGCTGCAAGCCCCAGCAGACACCACGTGCCAGCCCTGCTGCCAGCCCTCCCCACTCACCTTGCTCCGCAGCAGCCCTCCGCTCGGTCGCTCTGGCGTGCTGTGCTCTGAGGAGGGCTTTGTCTTCTCCTTGTTGTTGTTGGAGTCATTATCCTTGATGATATCGTATTGTCTGCAGAACAGGGCGATCACCGCTGCCCAAAGACACACTGGATGAAGGACTCCTTCAGAGTGGCTGCCTGTCTGCCCTGCCCACAGCATCCCAGCTGTACGGCAGTTGTGCCCAGGGCTCCTTGGGGTGCTGCCAACCCGCACCCCCACCTGCATCAGCCTGCACCACCCTGGTACCTCCGCATGTGCGGCCAGGCCAGTTTCCTTGGGCAGACGGGCACGGATGTGGCTAAGGCCATCGGGCCACACATGAGGTGCTCAGCACTCACCAAAGGCAGGTGCTGAGGCACTCAAACAGGGACAGTGAGGTCAGTGGGCAGCTGTGTGGCTTTTGAAGTGCCTCCAGCAAGGTATTAAAGTTATGAGCTGGTGCTTGTGACCCTCACAAAAGCCAGCCTTTGTCCGTGCAAATTGTCTGTGGGGTCAGTCCCTCTGTAATGCTTTCACAGCATGCATCCCATGCAGCATGTCCCACACCTGGGAACCCTGGACACAGGAGTCTGAAGCAATGCCCCCAGAGGTGACCATGCTGGACTCACTCAACCCCCAGTGTGTACGTGATAACACACAGGCACACACAGACCGGGCCTGATTCCTCCCAGCTGGCATCCTGACACATCAACCTGTGCCAGGTGTAAACTACCAGCAGTCATCTTGTATTTTTTTTCCAGTGCCCTAGGAAAGTGTCAAGGCCAGGGCAAGGAGAAATTTATGCAAGATGCCACTACAAAATCCACGTTTACTGGGAAGGGAACAGGGGATCAATGACTTCCCATTCACTGCAGCTGTATGTGACCAGTCAGGAGCTGACGTACATTTTAGGGCTCCCATGCTCCCAGGGCAGCCTGCTGCCTGCACTGGCTTTCATTGTGCTATACAGGAGCAAACCACACACTTTGCAGCTTTAGCAGACTGAGGTACAGCCTCTACCAGCTAGTGCAGTAGTGTTATCAGTCACAACATCTAAGGCCCAAGCAACTCAATCATCACTGTCAGTTAGGATGCTCCCACCCTGTAATTCCAGGTCCCATTCTGTCTCCTGCTCTTCAACGTACTCCAGGCTGTTACTGCTGAGCAGTGGCTGTGGTTGCTCCTTTTACCCCACTGGCTTCAGCACCTAAAGAGACTCAAGGGACTGATGAGGAAGGGTACCAGACCCTCAGCAATGTGCCTCTGCACTCTTGAGCCACATCCTCTTCGTGAACCATGGATTGTGCCTTTGTCTCAGCCTGCCAGAACACGGCTTGTGGCACTTACCTGCCCACATAAGCAGCACAGCCACAATGATAATAATCTCGCCTGTCTGCAGCTGCCGATCTTTGTCCAGCCCTTCCATGGTGATGTCACCTGCAGAGAAGAGACCCCAAGCAGGGCTGGCAGCAGACACCCTCACACTACAGCAACACTGGAGGATTTGAGAAACCCCAAAGCAGAGAAGCCCACCTCCCCCAAACAAGGAAGGGTGTGGGATGAAATCCTGTCTGGGGAGAGGACATGCATCCTGCGGCCTTCCTGTGTCAGGTAAACCATCCTTACTACAAAATTAGTCAGGGATTCCAAGGGCTTGTTTAGGTTCATGTAGGGACTGCACAATGCATGCCAGTAATCACTAAGGTCTCTCTCTACACAGCAACCAGGGCAGGTCACATCAGTTTAAACAGAAGTTCAGAGGACAGGCAGCCATTTGCTTACCCTGCCATACTCAGACCCCTCTCATGGTTAATGCTGAACGTAGACTGACGTGCCCCCTATGGGGCATCATCTCTCTTGGATTCCTGATTCTGTCTCATGGACCAGCATGTAGCCAAGGCCAAGGCAACACAGACATGAGTAGTAAAGGAGACCACAGCGCTGGGTCATGTGTCCTTGGGTAGCCCGCAGACTGGGAGATCTGAGTGTCTGTTCAGTACTGGCCTCCTACAGGCAGCAGCTGGCCAGGCCTCAGCAGCTGTCCTGGCCAGTCTGCCTAGCTGAATAGGTGCCAAGATCTGAGATAGGAGGGCTGCAAACCACAGCTTGGGGACATTATTGTGGACACATAGTGGACACAACAGCAGCCTGTACAACTCTGCATGTCCCCAGCAGCCTGCTGCTCAGTGCAGCACCTTCCTCACTGGTTGTGGAATCCCTGGCCATCTGCTGTACAAGCCTCCAGGTGTGGCCCCACCAGCAGCACCTGGTCAAGCTGGAAGGAGGTGCCTCACCTTGGTTGGAGCTGTTGGAAGGCAGGCGGTCGGTCTCCTTCAGGGTGCGGAAGTGGACACGCTTGCTAGCCTGGCTCTCCCCATACAGGCCAATGCTCTGCACCTGGATGATGTAGTCAGCATCCTCTGCCAGGTCCCACAGCACACAGGCACGGTTGGTGGTGTTCACCTCCCGGATGAAGCGCTGCATCTGCCCGTCCTGCCTCTGCCAGAGGGAAGAGCTGTCACCCCCAGGAGGCTGCTGCCAGCTGCACCAGGCACAGGCACCCAGCTGCAGGGCTCTGCCCTCACTCCTCCCTTCCCAGACAACTATCCACCCCAGGGTGGGCCAGACTGGCCAGCACTGCCTATTCAGCATGCTTGCATGGCCTGAGAGCCAGGCACCTCCCTGGAGAAGCCACCATCACCCAGGGCTGCATAGGTGGAGCAAGGCAAGCAAAGAGTTATGTCATGGCTGAAGCACCATTCTTACCTAGAGAAATCCCAGGGAAACCATTGGAGGGACTATACCCAATGCAGCCCACAGTCTTTTGCCTCCCACCAGGACAGATGGCTCACATGGGTCACCCTGGCAAGGGCTGCTCAGCAGCAGAGATGTCCTCAGGCAGATGCCAGAGGAGCCCCGGAGTGCGTCACAAGGACTGACATAGGAGCACGCTGGTAATCAGTGTCCCCAGTCCCCTGGGGACAGATGCTGGATACCTGCTGTAGGATGGCATAGCCGATGACCACATCTCCTTCTGGTACATCCCAGGAGACTGTGGCAGAGTTTGCCTTCAGCTGCGTCACAGTCACGTTGACAGGGGACGGTGGCCTGTCTGGGTGAGCCAGGCATGGACCGTGGTGAGACATAGGAAAAAGGCAAAAGAAGGTGTCTCAGAACAGGCACTCAGCCCTGCACATCACCACGGGGCCTCTCCAACACCTGCCAATGGCAGCATGTTGGCTAGGGCTACAGGGAGCACCTTCCCTGGTGAACCTGTCCCCAGGAGATGACTGGCACAGCAGGTGGGGGAGCCTGAGCCCTGCCAGCAGCAGCACATGCACAGCACAGTGCTTCCTGGGCTGGCAGGCAGCTGCCCACTCTGTGCATGAGGAGTGTGCAGGTGCACAGCTCTGGGCTGTCCTGTGGATGGGCATGCCACAAATGCCTGGCACACCACCCAGAACTGCGTAGGAAGCAGCGCAGACACAGTGATGATATATTGATTGTGACAGAAAAATGGGGCACCTTGGAATAGACACACACTCAGTATGGGCATCTCCTCTGCCTGGAACTACTCCTTGCTCCAGGGCATGGGAGAGGGCCAATGCCAAAGGCAGAGATGGCTCTCCCAGTAATGCCTGGAAAATAGATCTCCTCAACAACATTAAGAGTGAATATATAAGCAAACCTTCACTTGAAAGCTTTCAGGTACACAATATGGTGATAATCATATCTGGTATAGCAATGCTACAATTTTTATAAGGTTAGTCGATTAGTATACTTATCATATACTGTCCAATTAAAAGGTAAGTTGGTTAGGTAGTAATTTCTGAGATCCTGCCCCACTGGAAGCAGTTCAGAAGTTTCTCTTGCCCCACTTTTGTTATGCCTGGTCCAGATTCTGGTTGGAAAACATAACGTCCTTGTAGCTGTCTCTCTTCTTGGAATAAGACTAAACAGTATTTTTAGGAATGTATTTATAAGATTAACTTATTGTTCTTAAATGTGTGGAAGAAAGATAGGAAAAGTACTAGAAGCTACAACCATGCATTAACAATCTACATAGCCACAAATACATGAAAAATATAAAAACCCAATAATCTTAGGCATCACCAGCAGTGCAGTGCCGTTGGCTGCAAAGCTGGCAGCAATGCTTGGCCATTGCTGCTCTATGGCAAGCCAACCTGACTGACCCATGGTCTGCACCATTGCCACTTTGAGATTTCACAGCACTGAGAGCACAACTGGATCCCACACAGTCCTGCACAAAAAGCCAAATTTTGTCTGGAAGTTAGACACAGGAGCACACGAAAGACATTGAAGCTGCTGTTTGTGAGTTCCCACTCCCCACACATAAGTCAGTCTACAAGCTGCCTGTGTAGCAGCTAGGGCTACAGGGTCAGTGCTGTGATTTATACAGAAAAAGAGTTCCAGAGGGCACCTGAGAACAAGAGAAAGGACAACTGTGATACCAGCAACAACCCTGCAAAAAAGGCAATTTTTGCAGGCCAGCTCTTTAAGTGCATTCATTCACATCTGACTATACCCAGCTTCAGATCAAAACAGAGGAAGGCTGTGGTTCCCACTCTGAGAAATTCAGGGTTGTGGTCTGCCAGGGGCAATTAAAACAGAGAGGAGAGCCCAGAAAACATGTTCTAAGAGAGACCCAGGGACTGAGTGTGTCTCCAGAAGTTTGACACACCACCAGAAGAGAGGGCTGCCAGAGACAAGGACATCACAGGGTTCTGATTTTCTCCTTCAGAAAAGGAGCCTGGAAAACTGGAAAGGATTCAAAGATAAACTCAAACATTCTTTATCCCACAAAGAGTATGTCTGTGTAGAGTTTTGCCCATGGGGATCTGCTTCATCACTAACCTATGGGAGGGAGGGAGGGAATCCCTACGCCTTGTCTGCATGCACGCCCTGCTTGCCTAGGAGCCAACAGCAGAACAGGCCGAACAAAGCTGCACACCCAGCCTTGTCCATTGCCTGGGTATATGTACTCTGTCAGCACAGGAGCTGAGTGTCTTGTAGATTAAACTATGGAATCATTGTGGCTGGAGAAGACCTCCAAGATCATCAACTCCAACCCGTGCCCATTATACCATGTTGCAAAGTATCACGTCCAGTCATTTCTTGAACACTTCCAGGGGTGATGAATCCACCACTGTCCTGAGCAGCCTGTCCAATGCTTAACCACTCTTTCAGTGAAGGAATTGCTCCCAATATCCAACCTGAACTTGCCCTGACACAGCTTGAGGCCATTTCCCCTTGTCCTGTCCCTGTTCCCTGGCAGCACAGCCTGACTGCACCCCCTGCCTCCACCATCCTCTCAAGGAGTTGCAGAGAGTGAGAAGGTCCCCCCTTGAGCCTCCTTTTATCCAGTTTGAATTCCCCCAGCTCCCTCTGCCACCCACAAGTCTTGTGCTTCAGTCCCTTCCCCAGATCTCTTCCCTTCCCTGGAGACACTCCAGCCCCTCAATGTCTTTCCTGCTGTGAGTGGCCAGGATTTGAGGTGCCTCAGCAGTGTCCAGCACAGGGGGAAAATCACTGCCCTCCTCCTGCTGCTACACTATTGCTGACACAAGCCAGGATACTCTTAGCTTTCTTGGCCAGATCATGTTGAACTGCTGTTACCCCCAGGTTTTTCCCCACATTTTCCATCATTGTCTGGTTTTTGGCCCCAGCCATGGCTGGGGTCAGGTCAGCTGCTCAGCCCACAGCCGAGCTCAGGCAGCACCCTGTCAGCCAGCAAACAACTGCCCCCTGCCTGGGCTTTCCCAGACACAGGCTTTTCCAAGGGTGGCTGTATGGTGGGCTGCACATTTCTGCTTCTCTTCAAGCATAATAACACTTGTCCTAGGTTGCCACTAGTTAGATTGCTAGCTAGGTTTGTGCTAGCCGACATAATGGGGTCAGAACAGCCCAAGAATCCAGAAGTGGAGATTGGTCCAAGAGCTGATTTGATCTGCACCAGCCAGTAGGTGCCCAAACCACTCTTGGGCATGGCTTGGAAGCTAGGATAAGCCAGAAAACCACTCCTCACAAGTAGCACTGATGTGCCTCCCTCTTTGCAACTCGTGAGTTTAATACCATAGATATGACCAGACCCTGCCAGCTGGCCTCGGGACAAGAACAGGACATGGTGCTTCACAGGATACATCCACAGTAATGAATTAGGTGAGGTTTTTTTACATCTAACAGAATTTTAGAAGTCATGAATATGCATGATGGGGGCAGTTTGACTACCAACCTCTAAGCGTACGTGAGGAAATTAAAGTTGGGGTCTGACATCTCTGCGACACAGAAGTTTGTGCATGGAGTTTGTAGCAGCCGTCCAGCCCTGCTCAAGAATTTTCTAGGCTTCTGCGAGGCACCCAGCCTGTCCCAGCTGAGGTTTTCAGGCTGGGGCTGCTGAGACACTGCCCTGGGACTGAGTCACTTGATGATTTGAGAACAAAAGCACTGCACCAATTCACAAGCCGTGCTGCTGGGTGCACACAGGTCTGACAAGTGCTCCAGCTGTATTTAGCCAGAGCTTGCACAGGCCCTGTGCAGGGACTGTCACTCACCGGCAGCAGAAGAGTGAGAGGTCATGGGGGCATAGCGGAGCCACAACACACGTGGTGGCTTGTCAGTGCACCATGGCCACGCACCCTGAGCACAAATGGTGCACACTCCAGGCCAGCAGCCCTGGACCTGTGTGACAGGAGACCTGGTGTGCAGGCCACACTTCTGCATTACAACAACCAGTGTGCCTTGATCAGTTTGATGCTGAATGAACTGCAGAAAATACACTTCTGAGCACACGGGATTTGCATGCCCATCAGGAAGAGACAAGAAGCCTCAGAAGTCAAAACATGGGAAGTTCACCCTAGATACACAGAGCAATGTCTAATCCAAATCACCTCTGCTCTGGAAAAAGGCTGGGAGAACTGAGGTTTTTCACCCTGGAGAGAACACTCTGGTAAGATATTGGAGCCCCTTCCAGTGCCTAAAGGGGTTCCAAGAGAACTGGAGAGGGACTTTGGACAAAGTGACAGGACAAGAGAGGGATGGCTTTTCAGTGACAGAGGCCAGGGTTAGATGGGATATTGGAAAGAAATTGTTCCCTGTGAGGGTGGTGAGGTCCTAGCACGGGTTGTCCAGAGAAGCTGTGGCTGCCTCTGGATCCCTGAAAGTGCTCAAGGCCAGGCTGGATGGGGCTTGCAGCACCTCAGTGTAGTGGAAGGTGTCATTGCCCATACCAAGGGGGTGGAATGAGATGAACTTTAAGGTCCCTTCCAAACCACATCATTCCAGGATTCTATGAAATTCAAGATGAGCGCTCCAAGTTGTTACAAGACATCCAAAGGACAAAGCTTTGTGTATAATCCCCACACTGCATCTAATACTGTTCAGCCTGTTCTGCAGCTGAGATGAGAGCAGCTTTGTGCCAAAGCTGTTGCCACAAAGGTCTGTGAATACAAGGGCTCCAAAAAGCATGCTCTCTGAAGCCAACACATTCTGGCTATAAAGTCAGGATGCTGCTGGGCTCTCTGGGAAAAGTGTGCCACTGTTTAGCTCAATGCATTAACTGCTAATAATTCTACATCACTTATAAATGATCCAGCTTCACTTTTTATTAAAGCCATATTACAAAAGAGGGACCCCCACAGAAAGCACAGTAACTAATTTAGGGCCTGGCACAGGTTCTGTGCTGTCTGTACAGCAGCATGCTCCTTTTGGGCCTGATTAAGGGGTGGGAAGAGCTGGGCTGTGTACAGGAGCTAGCAGCACTGCAGCCTATGGCTGGACACCGGGAGGGATGGCCAGTGGGCAGCTGAAGGAATGGCCAGAGGGCAATGGGAGGGATGACTGGTGAGCAGTAGGAGGGATGGGTGGTGGTCAGTGGGAGGGATAGCTAGTGGGCAGCTGGACATGGGACCAGATATGCCACATATCCCAGCTCCATGGGTCAGCAAAGGGGCTGGACAGATACCCTTTGCGAGGGATGCTGGCACATGTGATGCTGCAGAGGGATGAGGGACGGGGCACGCCTCCACCGCTGCCCTCACCATCCTGCTGTGATCCGGGGAGTGGGGTCACCCCTGCCCCCCGGCCCATGTCCTTGGGGCTGCTGCTCAAGGGCACACAGATGTTTGCCCAACTTACTGCTGCAGCAGGGAGTAAGCACCAGACTGAACATCTAAAAATAAGTGGCCCCTTTTTAACACCCCTGACTGCATCTCTTCCTGAATCCATCAGTACGTGTTTTGCAACACGGCAGAATGTAGCAGAACTCGCAATTCGATTTGATATCGCAGTGACCTGTCGAGGTGAAACACACAGGAGGAAGCAGCTGCTGACACAGAGCCACCCCGGCCAGTAAAAGGACACAAGGACAGCGGTACCTCGGGCGCACCGAGCTCGATGTTCCAGCAAAACCGGCAGGAAGGGACAGGATCCCCGTCACCCGGCCGGCCGCAGCCCGCCGCAGCCCTGAGTGTCCGTGCCCGGGGCAGGAGCTCCCTCGGGCAGAGCGCCCATTCCCACCCACCGGGAGCCCCTGGGAGCCCCGGGGAGGGGACGAAGGCACAGGGGACTCGGAGGCCGCGGAGCCCCGGGGGTGCCCGAGGAGTCCTCGGGGATCGCGGCAAAGGCCACGCCGGGAATGCAGTGAGGCCGGCGGGGTGTCTGCGGGGACCGCAGCCCCCGGCAGGGACGGGCGCCCGGCAGGGTGTCCCCGCCCCGCGGGACGCGCAGCCCCGGTGCCCTCCCGGCCCGGCCGCACTTACTGGCTCGCACGAAACACAGGTCGCAGCCGAAGAGCACCAGGACCGGGCTGATCATCGCCGAGACTCGGGCCATGGCGGCGGGGGCTGCGGCCCGGCCGGGCGGCGGCCCTGGCACCGGCCCGGCTCCCTGCACCGCGGGACGGAGCGGGCGACACCGCCGGTACCGCCCCCACCCCGTTAGCGGAGCCCGGGAACCGCCAGCGCCGCTGCCGGTGCCGTTCTCCGGTAACCCCCAACGCCCCGCCGCAGGTTGCACCCCCGGCAGCCCCGAACGTCCGCTCTCCCCGTGCTGCACAGCCAGCAGTCCCCAGTTGCAGCTCGTTCCGTGCTGTGCCGCCGGTAACCCCCAGCACGGGAGGCTCCACACGCGGGCACACAACAGCCGTGTCCTGAGCCGTGGGCCGCCGGCACCGTGGGGCAGCGAGCAGCACCGGTGAAGCGACTGCTGGTCACCGACAGATGCCGACATTCGGGCTGGTGCCCCCGGCACACCCCCGCAGCTCCTCTGCACCTGGGGGTGCTCTGACCCTCCGGGATGCTCCTCCACGTGTGCCTGAAGACACAGGCATGGGGTCTGCCCCATCCCCAGGAAAGGCAGCACTGGGTGTGCCTAATGAAGCCGTAGAGAAATAAGGAAATGAACCCAAATCATCCTCTATTAGCTTGCAGTGGTCCATTAGCCTACTACTTTCTGTGAGCAATGCAGACTGGAAGGAGGAGTCAAGCCAAGATGGAATCTATGGTTCCAAGGGCCGTTAAGGTGCCTCAGCCCAGCTGTGGTTTTGGGCAGACTTGGGAAGTGCTGAGGCTCCTCTCTGTCCAGCTGATGTCCTCAGCTGCAGCCTATGTTGTCCTGCTGTGTAGCATAGCTGGACCCCAATGTCAGCTTAGACCATGCCCTGGATGAGATCAGCCCACAGCAGAAATACATCCGTGCGGGCATGTGTGCAGACATGGGCACAGACATCCATAGTTCAGTGTCCTAAAAGTCTTTTCCTGGTCACTTGAAAAGGCCTTTCCTAGTTACAGGAAAATTGCTCTGTGCTTTGGGGAGAGCTGTGGAAGACCAGGGTGGTGATGTTGCCACATGAAGGATTTAATCTGCATTGCCTGTGTGCAAAAGGCAAGTTCCAGCTAAGTGAAAACTGAAGCTTGTCAGAATTTATGTTAACTCTGCAGCTGCATGGCAGGTGAGGTGATCAAAATGGTCCCATCTGTGTTGTTCAATGCTGCTTTTCAGATGCTCTTGGCAGATCAGGACTGCCTCTTTCCTGTGCTGAGCTTCATTGCTGCTGCAGTCCACAGTGGTGAGGAGGAGGGTGAGCCTGATACTGCTTTCCCAGCAGAGTCCTGTTTCAAAGCTCCTTCTCCCTCTGCATTATGGGGAAAGAACTTCAGGAAAGCCAAGGGTAGAGCTGGCAACTGTAAAACTGTGACAGCACGTGGTTTTACAGGAACAGTTTGCCAGTTATGTCTTCTCTGCAAGGTCTTTTCTCACTTGGTTGCTGTGAGAAGCACTTGGTTATTGCAGAGCTAGCTGTTGGTGTTAATGTTGTCTGCTTCATAGCCTGTCTTTGCCACCAGGCAAGGATCCCTGGCTTGCCCAGCACTGCTCTGGCCTGCACAGGAGTGCTCAGACGTGTTATTTGAAAAGCTCAGTGCTGTCAGTGTTAGGTATCAGTGAGCAATGCCATTTTTTTGATAGCAGAAACAGGTGGCCGTTAGCACTGTGGGACAGTTTATTTTGCATCCTTCCCCCAAACTACTTAGAAGTGGTTCAGGCTCTATGTCCTTTCCCTGTGCTCCAGGGTGCAGCCCTATTGCTTGTGCAGGGTGAGAATTATGCTGTGATTGGGGAATTTTGTGTCTGATCACCCCAGACATCACTGTTGGCTAGCTGGCATTCCCAGGCTTCACACACCTTCCAGATCAGTGCTGGACATAGAAAAGGACATGCTGTGCCACTTAGGACAATCCTGGGAATTCAGTGACTGTGCACAGGCTGCATGGTGTGCTTTGGGAGCAGGTGATGGCATTTGCATTTCTGGGTTCAGTCTATAAATAATAAATACTGAGAGTGCAAATTCTCTACACACATTTAATTATCATTTGAGTATTTGGGATTTTGGCCAGGCAAAATTCAATTTGCAATCACAAATCAGGAACTAATGCATGTAAATTGTATTATATGCCTCGTAGTGCCTTGTACTTAGAATTCAGTGGGGAAATCCAGCAACAGCCTCGAGATCCCAGCCTCAGCTCTACAGCCTGGCCTGCAGGCTCCGAAGTCCCAGCCTGCCCCTAGCAAATACGAAGTTCTGGGGGTGGTGCTGGCAGCAAGAGAATCTCCTGCCCATGATGCAGGAGCCTCCTGTACCTGCATCACATCGTCCTGCTGTCACCTTCCTCTGCCCACCAGAGGAATACACCAGCAAGGACTCCCAGCACATCAGGAATTCACCTCTGCAACTGGGAAAGGATTGGATTGATTCTGCCTGTGCAGAATCTGCCCCATACTTTGTAGTGTATAAATGCTATTGCTTAAATGAAATCCACAAAGGATGCATGGGTTTTGTGTCCTTAATCTAAGATTTAGTTAGCTGCTAACTGGTGTGAGGTGAGCATTCACAGATTTATGAAAGCACGACATGACCTGCAGTAGCTGGGTCCTGATCTGGGGTCCTGGAGCTCTGTGACTGTTCCCTGCCTGGGACACAACACTCCTGCAATTCTTTCCCCCATATTCTGGCTGCTCTTTTTTCCTGCTCCAGGGCCTCCCATGGCCAGTTGTGACATAGCTGTGCCTATGGAAGCTGCTGGCAACTGCAGCTGTGACTCAGACGGCCTTTTCCTGCTGCATTGCCCCTCAAACAGTGGCTGCCTGGCCTAGAGGAGGGCTGGGCAGGGTGTGAATGCCAGACGAGCCCCTGCACACCCAGACCCTGTCTCCCAACCAGCCCCATGCCTGCCCACCTTGTCTTCTCTCCAGGGCTGCCTGGCTGCTGCTCCACATTAGCCTCTCCATGTTCACTGAAAGGAAGTGTCCAGAGTTGCTGTGAAGGCTCATTCCCAACCACTTCGTCATGTCTGTGTGCTGGCTGCTGTACCCTCCATTTCTCTCCCATGGAAGTGGGAATGAACACACTGATTCCCTGTGAGGATAATAATAATGGAGGGCAAAGGTACAGCAAACCAGACATTTTCTATAAAGCTGCTGCAGGGAAGTGCCCTATTGTCCTCAGCCACAGAACAGGATCAGACCTGTCACCAGTCTGTGGATATCAGCACTTCATCAGCACTTCATGAACTTTATTAAATGTGGAAAGTCAATCTGCTAATCATTAATACACACTAATAATTAATAACTCCTGATCCTCCTTTTGTCTTTGTTTATATATTTTGTGATGGCATCTTTTTACCATCTGCTGCATAATTGGATTTGGGGAATTCAGTACTGCCCAAGAACAGCATTTATACTTTCTATTGCCACAGAATATTGTGAAGTCAAGAGTTTTGCTGTGTAATTATGTGCATTGTGAAAAGTAATTTATTCTGTTTCATTAAGACCACATGCCCAATTACTTCTTCTGGTGCTTCCTAGCTTCTATTGTAAGAAACAAGTAATAACAGTTTGCTGTCTATCTGCACTGCACCATCTGCAACACAGCAGACCCTGGTCATCTTTTACAACTGATAATTTCTTCTTTACCCTTTTAATATGGGACAACTAGACAGCATATGATGTTTGAGATGTGAGTTTCCTGTGTGCCAATATATTCATAATAGTGTTATCACCCAGCCCTTTCCCAGATCATTTACAGCACGTGAAGCCACCAAAGCCAAGAGCCTGGTGAAGCTGAAAAGTGATCTGACAAGTCTATCAACAGCAAAAGCATTCAGCAGTGTCATGGTCAGTGAACACACAACTGATCAAAGTTGATGAGCAGCTCTACAAAGCCCACCCCTGGGAAAGAACTTTATTTGTTATTGCTCAGATAAAAGCACAAAGCACTGAACGTGAGGCACTTAACCCTCTTCATCAAGAGGATGGAGCACCGGGCAAGCGCTGCAGCCCAAGGCAAAGGCTGCTCTGCAGTGAGCAGCTGCCATACAAAAGGCGGCGTTGTGGCCCTCTGCAATGGACACACAGCCTGCAAGGACCTGCTCTGGCTCTGTGCCTGATTCCCTGTCGCTTAGTACTGCTGATGGAGAAGGAAGACTTGCACACCAGATGATGAACAAGTCTCAAAAGTTTATTGGATAGGCACACACATTTATAGCAGTGTTAATAAGGCTAATGCATATTGCAAAAATTGAGCTCATTATTGGTTAGTCATTTATTAGTTTACATTCTTGTGTTCACCTTGTTATGGTTTCTTCTATCCTTCCTTCATTCTTGCTAGCTAACGAACCTCTCCCACAACCTCAAGTTTCGGCAAGGGCACAGTGACCTTGCCGCTTTTATCTTCGTCTCCCTCTTGCTTCCAGCATGATCTTTGTTAGCTAGCTAACTATCTACAAAATCCTCTACATACTGCAGTCTCCTCTGGCCTCAGTATACAGTTAGGGGCTTGGGCTATAGGGAGGGAGAGAACTCAGCTGGCACTGCCTGGAAAGCTCACTGGGCTGACCCTGGCTGGATACCAGGTGCCCATCAAAGCTGCCCCATCACTCTCCCCTCATCTGGGCAGGGAAGAGAAAGTATAATGATACACTCATCCATTGGGATAAGGACAGGGAGAGCTTACTCACCAGTTACTGTCATGGGCAAAACAGACTCAGTTTGGGGAAATTACTTTAATTTATTACCAATCAAGTCAAAGTAGGACAACGAGAAATAAAACCAAATTGTAAAACCATCTGCTCACCAATCCTCCTGTCTTCCCCAGCTTAGCTTCACTCCCCAGACCTCTCCCTCCTCCCCCTCAGCAGTGCAGTGGGACAGGGAATGGGATCAATTTATCACAGCGTGTCTCTGCCACTGCTTCCTTCTCAGGGAGAGGGTCCTCACACTCTTCCTCTGCTCTCACATGGGCTCCTCCACGGGCTGCAGGTGGGTCTCTGCTCTCCGATGGACCCTGGTGGCTGCAGGTGGGTCTCTGCTCCTGACTGGATCTTTTTGGGCTGTGGGTGGGTCCCTGCTACCCCTGGATCCCACAGGCTGCAGGAGAATCCCTGCTCCGGAGCTTGAAGCACCTCCTCTCATTCCTTCTGTGTGGCCCGGGGGACTGCAGGGCTGTTGCTCTCACATACCCTTGCTCCTCTCTCTGGCTGATGCTGTGCACAGTTTTTCCCTTCTTAAATCCCAGAGGCACTGCTACCCATTGCTGATGGGCTCTGCTTTGGCCAACAGCAGGTCTGTCTTGGGGTCAGCTGGCTTTGGCTCTGCTGGACATGGGGGAAGCTTCTAGAAGCTTCTCACAGAAGCCATCCCTGTAATCCCCCCTCTACCAAAATCCTGCCATGCAAACCCAATACAATTCCCTTAAGAGGGAGTTTTGGGCAAAGCAGCTTATGGTGAAAGCCTAAATTAGCCTGAGTTGTTTAGCCTAGAAACTATGAAACTGAGGGGGATGTGCTGACAGCTTCTCTTTTGATGCCTGACAGCTGCCAAGCATCTATGTGGCTGCTGCAGAGACTGGCATGGCCTGTTCCCTGTCGGGGGTAGAATTTCAGTCCATGCTGGCTTGGCCCACATGGAGACCAGGGCTGATTACCCTCTCAGGATGAGACTGCAGAATGTGGATTTAGTTTCCAGCCACCCCTCCACCTCTTTCTTGCTGCCATTCTCCTGACATCCTCTCCCTGGCATTGCTTCTGACAGGGCCAAAGTAATTGCCAGCTGCATCACTGGCACTGGGATCTGCTCCTTGCATTTGCTTGTGCTGACTGTGCGACTGTTCCCGTAATTGGGGAGCAGAGATGAAGTTCTGGAGAAAGAGGAGATGTGTGCTTGCCAGCCAGCCTGGCTGTGCCACCTGTTTGTGCTCAGTGCAGTGCTAAGCCCAGCTGCCCCGCTGTGCAGTGCTCCGCACGGCCGGGGCAGAGCCAAGGCAAGGAGGGGAGCCCTCCGTGATGCCTGTACCTCCATGGCATAGGACAGGGACATGGGACAGTGAGACAAGGCACGGACACAGGGACACAGGGCACTGGGCAGCCCGTGTGATGGAGAGCCACTTGTGTGTACAGGCCTGGCAGGGGTGTGGTGCCATGGAACCTCCCTGTCCTGCTCAGGGGCTGCTCTGGGGCAGCCTGTGCCTCAGTGGCTGGTGATGGAAGGTGGCCAGGAACGGGAGAGACTGCACTTCTTTTGGGTGGCATAGACCCAAAGGGCCTGGAGGGAGCTGTGCGGATGAGCCTCAGAGCTCTGAGCCAGCCACCTGTGCCGGGGATGTCACCTGTCCCCGCAGCAGCCGAGTGCTGGTGCAGCACCTGGGCACAGTGCCCAGGGAAGTGCCCTCCCTGCTCTGCCTGTGCTCTGCACAGCGGCAGCTCTGAGGCAGGGGCCAGGGCCAGGGTGGCTGCAGTCTGTCTTGAAAGATGGTATTTGGCACAGACGTTTTGATGAGGAAAGAGGTCAGCAGTAAGTTAGCCTGTTGGCTTTCAGGATATCCGCATTTTTATCACCAATGCAAACCATCTTTGAGGGGCTGTAAGGGCAATATATAGATGTTATTTGGACCCTTTCATTTTATAATACTGAATTTCATCTGCCATTTCATCTCCCAGCCACTCAGTATTCTAAGATGCTTTAGCACTTCTTCATGGCTACCTTTTATTTTTTACTGCTCCGTGTAATCCTCAAACCTGACCTTAGACCCTACCCACTTACTTCCTGTGTCACGAGGGAAACATTTTGAACAGTCCAATGTTAATGTGGATCCCTGCAGGATTCCCCCAGTGTCCTCACTCCCCTGAAAATGCCAAATATCTCCTCCAAATACTTTCTCTAGCCCTTAACAAGACAACCATCCTGTTTAATGCATGGCAGTCTTGCTTTTTAAAGAGGTCCAGAACCTTTTAAAATTTTTTTTGGAAATTCCAGTTGCAGCTGCAGCAAAATCAGATTGAAGATATTTAATTCTGAGGTTCCCAGCACAGATACGACCTGGAGCTGCTGGGGTGAGACCACAGAGCTGCTCCAGGGCTGGAGCCCCTCTGCTCTGGAGCCAGGCTGGGAGAGCTGGGAGTGCTCAGTGTGGGGAAGAGAAGGATTCAGGGAGAGCTCAGAGCCCCTCCAGTGCCTACAAGAATGATGGGGATGGACTATTTAGTAGGGCCTGCTGCAATAGAACAAGCAGCAATGGTTTAAACTGAAGGAGAGCCAATTTAGATTAGATGTAAGGAAGTTTTTCACAATGACTGTGGCCAGACACCCATACAGGCTGCCCAGAGATGTGGTGAGTGTCCCTATGTTGCAGTAAAACAGATGGGATCCAGTTTCCTCATGCAGAAAAAGTCCATTCTTTATTTACAAAGCTTATGTTTATAGGAAATATTAGAAGGTACTGTGTTAGACTTAATTGGCTAACAATACACTGATATTTAGTTTATTGGTTGGTAAATGACTAGGGTGTATGTTTGTTAAATCTATTTTTGGTTAGTTCACATATTTTGGTTTTTGACTTTTATGGGACAGATTTCTTGTTTACTACAGGTGCAAACAGTTTTCTTACTAGAATAGTTTGTTGTGCTAACTGCTTTCATTCTTATGATTTTTTTATATGGGAAGTTACAAGCTAACTGCTAGCTTAGCTAGACCTGTAGGGCCTAAACTGTATTTTATAAGGTCCTTTTTTAATACTATCTTTACTTGTATGCAACATCCCATCCTTGGAAACATTCAAGATCAGGTTGGATGGGGTTCTGAGCAACCTGATCTAGTAAAAGACAATCTTGCTCATGGTAGAGCCTTAACATTAAAAATTGTCATTTGAAGTTGACATTTGAAGTTGACATTTAAACCTTCCAACCCAAAGCATTCCATGAATCCATGTGTGGAAAAGTCTTTGATGTTTACCTTTTTACCAAGTACTTAAATCAGACAAAGTCTGTCTCCCATTCACATCCTTCCTCTGCATATGAGCTCCCCTCCTTCCTGTAGCCCTCACTGCCGCACGGGCTGGTCTCTGGTTCCCGTGAGATGAAGGAACTGCCCACAAAAACAGCACCACGGGTGCCACCTGTCCTGGCCACCACCACCTGGCACCACGGGTGCCACCTGTCCTGGCCACCACCAGTGCCTGGCAGTGGCCAAGGGCAGGTGAGGGACCAGCCCATGCTGCAGGGCCACAGAGGGCCAAGAGCCTCCTTGGCCATGGGGAATAATTCGAAAACAGCTGACAGCACTGGCTGTGATTTTCCTAAGCTTTAATTTGGGCCTGCCGCCCCAGGAATCACTGGGACCATGTCTCTGGTTCTGGTCATTCTATGGTCCAGTGCAGGCTGTGTCTGAGTAACTACCTGGCTTTTCTTACCTTCTTCTGAGACAGAGGCTTGCTTCTGAAATGCAACTGCACTTTTTGAAAACAGAAGCCTCCAATTTAGAAGACCTTTGAGCCCAACTCAGATGGGTTTTTGGACCCATACAGCATGCATAAAAGAGGACACTGTGCTAATTAATGTCTCAGCAGAGCTGTCCAATATAGCCACCGCCCCTCCAATCTCACTCTCATTCCACTATATTTTAATGAGAAGATTGACCTACTTAATTTTGAAGGCAGCTAGCTTTGAGAGCCAAGCAACATTTGAAGAAATAATGTCATGTTTAATGCTGGCTTCATTACTAGCATCAGTCCCACAGCATTCCAGGATGACATTAACCCTCCACTTGCCAGGAAGGTCACTGAGCAAGCAGCTAGGACCAGACTGCTCCAGAAGCTGGTCCCAGGCCATGGCTCTGCTCCCAAATACCTGCAGTGGCACAGGGAAACGTGGTCTAGAGGTAATGTCACTCCAAGGAAAGTGAAGCAGCAGAAGAGCTGGCCTGGCACAGGTGTGGTACCCTTACCAATAGAGAAATGACAAACTAATGGGATGTACCCCAACCTGACAGTGATAGAGTTAACGACTGCAATGATTTCATTCTCACCCACCACACTCAGCACCAGACTGTTCCATACAGGCAGGAATGACAGACTGCACTGGATATCTCTGTGTGAAGTGCACCCCATGTCACAGCTTCCTCTCAAAAGAACAGCTCCATTTTTTTGCAACATTATTAAATGCCATTATTGAAAGAGCTTAAACCTTACAGCTACTGCATTGCATAACTTGCAGTGAAGGATGGTAAGTGATCTCATAAAAATTACTGAATTATTAATGACATTTAACAAATCTTG
Source organism: Onychostruthus taczanowskii (assembly GCF_017590055.1). Classification (NCBI taxonomy): domain Eukaryota; kingdom Metazoa; phylum Chordata; class Aves; order Passeriformes; family Passeridae; genus Onychostruthus; species Onychostruthus taczanowskii. The sequence continues at coordinate 229,756 of NW_024499540.1, forward strand.
GAACAATGGGGAAATCCTTAAGGATTAAGAAAATCCAAAACAACTGAACAACTCCCAAACCAAAATATATTCTCTCTCCTCCAAAAAAAAAACCAACAAAAAACCCCTCCAGGCCCCCAAAGCAAAACTCAAGTGTGCTAGTACTTAAAAAAAGACAAACTGTGTGATGAGTGTAAGTACAGCTTAGTCTGTCTCCCAGACACACCAACAGCTGACATCAAAGGGCATCACAAGTAAGACCCAGCCAACATGGTTTCACAGAGATGAGTTTTCTGTAAATATTATTCTTTAATTAATTACAAGTCTGTTTTGGTAAAAGTAGCTGTTGACATCATAAATTTCTCTAAGGCCTTGTTCTTGGCCCCACATGTTATACAAGCATCAGTTGAAAATATTAAATGCTTGATATTAAATAATTGTAAATAAGGATTTGTCCTAGAGAATCCCACACTCTGCAACTATTTGACATCTTTATCAAGAATGTTAATGAAATTATATAACAATTGCAAGGAGAATCCGCATATTAAACCCAAGCTTTCTGGAAAAGTTACTGTACAAAACATAGTTATTAAAGTATCTGCTAGAGTAGTTCTGTGAAATATACCGTGATGTTTCAGAATGGGTTCATCATGTGCTATCTGGCCTTAAACCCTGTTGAGTTTCTAGAAACAAAAGAAATGAGTCCTCAGAGGCATTTGCAGAACAACTGAAAAGAGGGTAAAAGTGAATATTAACAGTGTAGTGAGGGAGTTGAGGACAAAAAGAAATAGGTGAGAGCAGAGCAAGGTCATCATTGTATCTTACATAAACCAGACTGCTACAGAATACTGCAGCTGGTTCCTGGTTCATCCCTCTGGACTTAAAAAGTGAAAAATGCACCAACTGATATACAACATGCCAGCAAAGAATAATGCACAACAGAAAAAAAAAAGAAAAACCTGTTTTGACTGAGACTAGTAAGCCTCTTTAGCTCATACAGCAAATTATGTATGGAGTTAATTACGACTACAAATATGCAGGAAGAAATTTCTGATACCCTAAAGCTATTTCAGTTACCAGGACTCAGCAGTATGGGATACAGAGGCTGAAATAAAACAAGTTCCAATGAGAAGACACAGCATTTTTAGTACAGTGAACCACTGCAACAAGTATTGAGTGACTAGCCGGTTTCTTTTGCCACTTCTGATCCCTTCAAAACTGGATCTCTTCCTAAACATGTACTTGCTCAAGTAGAATTGGTAACAGCAAGGACCAGTTTGCTGGGGCAGTGGGCAGCGTTCCCCCAGGGCCTGTTGCCCATCTGAGCTGCTTGGTGCAATTGATTTGCTGGGAGGGATGTCATCCACAAAAACCTGGGGAATCCATGGATGGAGAGCAGCCTGGGGGACAAGGTCCTAGGGATAACAAAACTGGGATAACACAACCTGGCCACGTGCACTGGCAGCCCAGAAACCGCCAGTGTCCGGGGCTGCCTCTCCAGCAGCATGCACAGCAGGCAAGGGAGGCGATTCTGCCTCTCTGCTGAAGCCCCTGCCCTCAGGGCAGAGGAGCACGGCTGCCTTGGCCCCACTGCAGCAGGATGCAGGTGCTCCAGGACACACCTCTCTCCTCACAAGCAGTGCCAGCACCTCATACCAGCTTGAGCCAATCCTGCAAACAATCTGCTGTTGTGCTGATGGACAGGGATGGATCTTGGAGAATGCTTTTTTCCATGTGCCATGTTATGTGGAGAGCATGTTACTGAAGTAACTACAAAACCCAAGTGGTCACAAAGGATTCATATCTAGAGAGCAGGTCTAGTTAGTAACTCATAAATGACAGGAAACAGGACTCTAGACTGAAAACCACTATGAAAAACCTTCTTTAATTCCTGGGTTTATTGTACTGAGTGGGAATGCAGTGAACATTTGCTCCAAGTACAGCGCTGTGGAGTTCTGAAGAGAAACCAGGAAGACAGCTGAACAGCACCAGAGCATGCAGGGCAACCCTGCAGCAGGACAACTAAACCTGCAGCAGGACAACTAACCCTGCAGCAGGACAGCCCTGCACAGGCTGGGGTGTGCTGCGGGAGGAGGGATGGCACCAAGAGCACCACACAGCAAACAGACAAGAAACCACATTCTCACACTGGTGACATTTTATTTTGTTGTCTTCTGATCTTGCCCATCTCACTGCAGACTCTACAGGCCCTGCACAGTCTACATGCCTGTTTTCAGCACAGCACCTGCAAGCGCAGCAGCACCTGTTTCCAAAGGCAGTTCTGGAGACCACCTTGGCCCTACAGTATTCCCCCATCAGGAACAATGTGATTGTGCTGGTACTAACACACATGTACAAATCTGCCTGTTCCCCACACACTGCAATGCCTTCCCTGGGAATTTCAGCACCAGCAATTTTGTCAGACAGTGCAAATTTTGCAATTTTCTGGTATGATGGGTCTTTGGATAAAGTCTGGAGAACCCATTCTTTGAAGAATAGGACTGCCTGTACTGCTGCTTCCTGCTAGCTTCTATGACATCTGCTGCATTCAGACACTGAACAGGTTGCCCAGGGAGGCTGTGGATGCCCCAACCCTGGCAGTGTTCAAAGCCAGGCTGGATAAGACCTTGAGTAACCTGGTCTAGTGGGACATGTCCCTTGTGGCAGCAGGGGGTGAGACTAAATCTTTAAGGTCCATTCCAATCCCTTAACATTCTATGATTTATAGAGACAAGAAGATATTATTCCTTATGATCCAGAGGCAATGCCAACACATGTCTTAAAATAGTGACCCCTCTTCTTTTAACCTTTTCTACACAGGGAAGCCACTGCTAGTACACCTCATTTGCACAGAGAGGCGATACTGGAAAGAAACAGGTTATGTAAGACAATGAAAGGCATATCTGCAGAGCAGGGGGAAAAGACACTGTGGGAGCACTGGCATGACAAAGAACCACCTGCTGGCAAGGCAGCTTTGTGGAAACTGGTCCCAGCACTAGCAGGGTGCTCATGCAGGGAGGCACTGTCTTGCAGTATGTATCCCAGGTGAGCATGGAACAGGTGGGCTTCAGAGGGCACACAAGGGCCATCTCAGTACATCAGTTACCGAGGTCTCTAAAAGGCTGGTGAATCTCCAAAGGGCTTGAGAGCATTCAGTTGTTGCAGTGCTGGAAGACTTTCTACACACGTTTGATGTTCAGCATTACAGGAGAGAGATGCCAGGGGAACAGTGGGTTCCTGACAAGGGTAATAATGACCTTCCATCCCTTCCAAGTCTTGTGCTGTCTGGTGCGGAGCCTAAACACCAGGGTATGAAATAGAGCCTTGTGCAACAGGATACAGCAAATACTGAGAAGGTCTCTTTTGTGGCAGCCTTGCTGACAACAGACAGGAGAGTGACAGCGCAAGCCAGAATCTTTGCATCCTGCACAGCACTGTTCCCACGTTTAGTTTGGGTGAATTCTGCGCAAGAAAGGATTTCCCCGTTGAAGAGACCTAAACATTGTGCCAGTCAATCCCTTTTGAGAAGAACTGTAAAAAAGAACCCTGATCTCACACATCAGAGGAAGATGACAAAACAGACACTTGCTGCACTGGAAACCACGAAACAAGCAACTAGTATGACCAAGCTGAGACTGCAACCAGAGCAGGAATCACACTGGGTACACTGTGAGTGCCACTGTCCAAAGGAACTCCACTGGCAGAAGCAGCCTCTGCACCACAGCTTTTGTTTGAATTCCTCACAACTGACCAGATGCAGAAGTTTCAGTATGAAAGTCACCTGCAGAACTGAGTCACAGTCCCAAAGACATTCAGTTGCTTATATTAGTGCTGTGGGTTGTGAGCCTGACAGAAGTGAAAAGCTTTAGGACTACTCCTTCTCATCTTCTAGGGATTTACTTCGGCCTCGCTTGCGGCTGGTTTTTGGAACTTCAGCTCTCTGTGCAACTTGGGGTGCCCCTTCCTCACTGCTCGCGCTCTCGTTGTCTGCCCGTTGTGGACAACCTCTCTTACTTCTCGTTTTTTCAGCTCCAACAGTGGGGAGCTTCTTGGCAGCCAGGGTGCCAGCTCTCTTCTTTTTGCCCCTGGTCAAAGGACGTTTCTTACGTTGCTTCTTCTGCTCTTCCCTTTGGCGAATTTTCATTAGCTTCTCAAAGCTTTTGGTTGTTGTTGTATTCATATCAAACCAGTCCTGCAGGTTTAGAAGGCAACAGGTTGGTACTGATCATGGTGGAAACAGCAAAAAAAGCCTATCAGGGCTTACAATATAGCTGCCTTGTAGGACAAGATTTCCCTGAAAGCTAAGATCTGGAAAGGCAACTGCCCAACAATGCTCTGTTCTTTGATGTGTGTCCTTAGGTGTCACTCTGTCTCAGAGGATTCAGATTTGATTTGACATTTGCCTAGTTAAAGGCACAGGAAATGCTGCAGGGCTGAACAGAGCAGCAGCAGCTTGGGACAAGGCATGTGACATGACACAACACTTACTCCCCAGACTAACACATAAGACCAGCTAAGTTTAATGACCCTGTTCCCAACAGTGAGCAAGGAAAAAGTAAAACATGGCACACATCCAGCATTTTCTTCTTAAGACACTCTCCCCACTTCCAACATCCTGGGGTTTGAGGTTCCACTCTGCCTGCCTTACCTCAGCGTGCACAGAGTTGATGTGATACTTGACCCCACTCTCTGAAATGAACTCCTTCTCACACAGGAGACACTTGTATTTACCAGCCACAAAGTCTCCCTGGCATCAAAACAAACAAACAAGCAAAATTCCATCAAGAGTTGCTGGACCAGGAGGCTGATAAACCTATATAATTCATTTAAATCTTGCTCAGATAGAACTCAGATAGCAATAAAAACTAGAAGCTCTCATCCATCCATCTCATCTCTCACAGCAGACAGCTTTAGCTACAGCAGCACTAACATGAGTGAGCGGTTGTGCCCATGAAGCACAGGACTGCTCTCTGAGATGCCATAAGGTCTCCAGCAATGCACCTGGAAAAACTGCTCTTGTAGCTGTGAACCTACAGGTAGAACTGCTGTGTCATTAAACGGAATGCCAGTAAGGTGCTTTCTCCTGCTTTCAAGTATTGTTTCCAATGGCAACACCCTTAGCACACAGGAGAGCACCAAACTGGGGGCTGGAATAAGGTGATCTTTAAGAGCCCCTCCAACCCAAACCATTCCACGAATCCACGAATTTGTGAGGATCTCAGATCAGCAGGTGGCAGGACAAGAGCTTGAACAAAGGGTTATCAGAGGGACAGGGACAGTGGGGCTATTAAGAGGAAAGTTACCAACCAAGGTACATGTGCCAAGGTGAGACTTGAGTCCTGAGACACTGCCATACACAGATTCACAACCCTGAAACAGTAAAAAAACACCAAATGTGAAAAACATGCTAGCAAGAAATCACTTCTTCCTGGACAATAAAGCATTATTATGTCTGGGACAATAGAGCATTATTATGTCTGGAGGCCAATCCCAAAAGTGCAAAAGAGAGGTAGACGGAGGCAGATACCAATCCTCCACAGCCAGAAAGCTTCTGGTAAAAAGACCATTAGAAGAGTAAGCTTAGTATTTATATTTCCAGTTTCTGAGCACACTTGGACAAAAAAAAAGCTCCTGTGACAGTTACTCTCATGCTCTATCAACAGCCTGACTAAAATGTCAATTTGCTTTCTGCCTGAAGTGCAACGGAGAAAAAATTCAAGCAGACCACACGGGGCAGGTACAAGACACTTCTCACTCCTGCACTGCTCATGTCTAGTGGCACAGAGCAGGAGCACAGCATCCAACAGCCCTGATCTCAGTTAAAGAGAAGCTTTAGAGGCTTGGCCCCTGGGGAGCTTCAGGCATCAGTCCTGGGGTACCACACTGTGCTCAGCCTTCAGCCCAGGTCCCAGAACAAGGTGCAGGAGCAAGACATGCTGCTGGATCACTGGCTGGTGACACAGGACAGCTGCTCTCTGCACACAGCTCCACAGACAACATGGGGCTGCAATTCTGACCTTGAAAACGATGCTAGCCTCAATACTGGGGAGAGAGTGCTGGGAGTGGGGTAGGGGAGGGCAGAGGGAAGGCACCATCTATACACCAAACCTAGAGGGCAGCTGCCACTGATCGTTGGCTCTTTGACAACATGTATCATGTGGACATGTCCACCACCTCCACCAGTGGGGCCATTTTTTCCCACTGGATCTGACTGGTGATTGTTGTAAGGCATTGTGAGAAATTAAGCTTTTCAGTCCAAGGGGTCCAAGAGAACCAGAGAGGGACTTTGGACAAGGACCTGGAAAGACAGGACAAGGGGCAATAGCTTCCCACTGCCAGAGGGCAGGACTAGATGGATACTGGGAAGGAATTCTTCCCTGTCAGGGTGCTGAGGCCCTGGTACAGATTGCCCAGAGAAGCTGTGGCCGCCCCATGCCTGGAAATGCTCAAGGCCAGGTTGAAAAGGGCTTAAAGCTGGTCTAGTGCAATGAAGAAAACTTAAGTGCTGTGCCAGACAAAGTCTCTTTACTCTTGTATTTCCAACTCTACTCCTTCCTTCTATGGAAACCTCAGTTTGGAGGTTTGAATAGTGGAAAAATGACAGGCCTCCTTCCTTCTATCTATTCCTTCTATGAATAGATTTAGATAGAAAGGCGGAGGCCTGTCATTTTTCCACTATTCAAACCTCCAAAGTGACCAACTGCCCACCTGGATGAGAAAACTGTACTAGCCTGACACCAAGTTACTGGCTCTCAAGTGTTCACACACATTCCCAAAAGGATCATCCCCAGGGCACTTTGATGCAAAAGACAAAAGGAGCATCCTCAAACATCTCCAAGACTAAACAGGGCCTTGATTACACTAAACAACCATACTGGGATGGAGCAGGATTTGTCTCCCACAGAGAGACCAACTGCAGTTTCAGGGTTGTGGGAAGTTGTTGGCTCATACAGACCCGAAATCTATCCCCCCTGGGACTTCACAAACAGTTAAGGGTTACCTGATTTGGGCAGTGGACTCTTCGGTACATCTTTATTTCCGTTTTCCATTTGCACAGCACATCTTGACTAAATGTGGGCAGTCCAGGACGAGTGTATTTCAGCTGAGACAAAGATGGAATCGAGAGCTGGAAGTAATGCTGGCTACACAGAATTCCTCTTCTAGGCTGAGACAGAAGTGCCTCTTCTCCTACTCTAAGAGGCAAACTCCCAATAATCAATGTTCTCTTGTCTCACCAACTCTCTAGAAACATAACTGAATCTGGAAAACCGCCACAGTATCAGAATCTGAAACCTCCCATTGCCTTGACTACAAAAATTCCTCTAAATGTCCTTACCCCACTGAAATCCGTTGTTTTTCCTTGGCTTTCACTCACAGCCTAAAGGACACTACTGGAAATTCAGAAGTCTAAAGCACTGTGAAATAGCACAGTATGTATCAGAGACTGGAAGGATTGCTGGGGCCTTTCAGCATGGCAGGAGTGATCTGAGCCTATGATAGCCCATGCTCCTTGTACCCCCTGGGAATTCCAGCAATAGGACTCTACAGTCATTACAGCCTGCCTGAACAAAACACTGCACCACAGCAATTGCTGCTGCAGAAATACTGTGTGAGAGAGAGACAGCAGAACCCAATCCTCCCCACAACACACCTTTCCATGTGCCATAAACATGGGGCAGGAGCCAGTACAACTCATTAGATGTAGAGCTATAAACTTGAGCCCTATAGAGTATTTTTAAGGTCTTGTACCTTCCGGTCATCTGGAATCAAGTCCTGCAGAACTTTTCTTTTGGGCCACTCTTTGGCTAGCTCCTCTCCTGCCAGCTCATGGAGATAGTAGATTGCCACCTTTGCAGATCTCCTCTGAACTCTGCCTGTGTCGTTTTGCTCCCGTTTCATTTCTTTCAGGTTCTCTGTTCTTCTCTCCTCATGGAGGAAAGTGACCTGCAATGAAGGCCCAAAAAAGTGAGCCTCTTTCACTACTTCCTATTTCAGTTACACTAAATACTGTAAATAAATGTTTTGCCAAACCCCTCATAAATAGGCTGCATCAGCTATGGTTTACTGTTGTGGTGTGTTGCCATGGTGTGCCTCAGTTTCCTTGGTCCCTCCCCTGAAGTTTTGTCCCCAGGTGGTGTGTCCATCACCTCTCCTTTCCCCCACCCTGACCCCTGCTGGGCACTGTCTATCAAACCAGAAACTCCAGAGGAGCACCGAGTGATTGGCAGGTTCAAAGGATGCCCTCCACCCCCTGGGGGGCCATTGGCCCATCCAGGTGTCTCTCTCACCTGAGACCCCCGCCCCCCTACCTGGTTGGTGGTCCCTGTTTTCCCTCCCCTCCCCCGGGTCAAAAGGACGAGCACACCACGCGCCGGGGGCCCGGGGCTTCTGGTGGAGCTGTTACTGCATTCAGATGCCATGCGGCCCAGAATAAGAACTCTGGATTAAAAACTCGGATTAAACCCTCTATCAGGACCGACTCCTTTTTTTTTTTTTTAAGGTTGCAGAGTTAAAAGGAGCTGAAGCAGTTGCTGTTAAGTTAGCTTCACGTTGCATGTGAAAAATGTGTATTTTATGATTGGCTTTTCGCAAGTATTACAATGAATATTGTATGTGCTATGTTAGAAAGTTACGCTGTATTAATTTTCTTAAGTATTAAATTAACTATTCAATACTGTTTTAGGTTAGAACATAATGATATAATATAAACTATGCTATGTAAGATATTTGGTTAAGAATTGGCAGGTTCAAAGGATGCCCTCCACCCCCTGGGGGGCCATTGGCCCATCCAGGTGTCTCTCTCACCTGAGACCCCCGCCCCCCTACCTGGTTGGTGGTCCCTGTTTTCCCTCCCCTCCCCCGGGTCAAAAGGACGAGCACACCACGCGCCGGGGGCCCGGGGCTTCTGGTGGAGCTGTTACTGCATTCAGATGCCATGCGGCCCAGAATAAGAACTCTGGATTAAAAACTCGGATTAAACCCTCTATCAGGACCGACTCCTTCTTCAACATCGCCTTAAAAAGTTTCTCCAGCACAGGGAGGCCTGAGGAGTGACCCTCTTTTACCAACAAGCTCCAGCCCGTAGGCACCGGAGCTCGGGACACGCCTGGACTTGTCCCCACGTGCACAGAGCGAGCCAGAGCGTCTCTGGGCTGCAAAACACCACGGGTGCTGCTATTTGGTTCAGCAGCAGGAACCAGGCAAGCCAAGGCAGTCCCATTCAGTAATATTGGTATAATCCAATAGTTTACTGTCACAGACAGAGGACAGAAGTGCATCCCACTGGTGAGACAGACCTCCAGAACTGCTCATAGGGATCACAGCAGTGAGGCTCAAGCAGAGAGCTTCATGAAGTTGCTAGTCTTGAAAAGTATTCCGTCATTCACTGTAAAACCCTCATGGACAACAAGACTGCCTGTTCTGCTCCAATGGTGAGTATTTTAAGAGCAAAGGAAAGCATCTCACAAGTTATGTTAGCATCACTCTTTCATGGAGCAAAAGTCAGGTCATTTACTGCTGAGTTGCTGATTTACTATTAAAAACTTCATCCTAGTCACAGATAAGCAACAGCTCCTCCTAGAAGGAAACTATCAAGGACAAAATAATCCAGGGGCAGGAAAAATGCAAACATTTGTGGTCTACAATTACCCAGCAAACTAGCAGACAAAAGCCTACACGTGTCTCAAGCCTGAGTGGCTGAAGTCCCATCCCAGTCCCCGATACCACTGGAGGGTGCACTCACCGGCCCGTGCTTTGATCGGAGGTGGTAGACAAGTCCTGCCTTTGATCTGTATGCTTTCCCACAGTGATGGCACTTCATAGCCATTTTCTCCAGCTCAGAAGCAGCCTTCCCACATTTTTTAGCATGATATAGGTATCCCATTATGCTGGTGAAGCTGCCTGTGCAGCCCTGTCAATATAAAAGAAAAACACATGGAAGAAAACCATTCTTCAAGGGATTGCATCCCCAGTGTGAACAGGATCCACAGTTTGCTGACCAAAGTACTAGCACTTATCCTGACAGAGCAGAGACAGGCAGGCAGAAAACTTTAATGTTAGTCTATTCGGACAGATGAAATCTGCAACAAAGAATTGGCATTGAAATGTCTATTAAAGGTCTCTTTTAACCCAAACCATTCTATGATTCTATGCTACTCTGCCTTAAAAGCATAGTTGAGATCTCGAAACAAATTGTGCTTTGGCCAGCACCAGAGCACACTCACCAGCACTCTCATGTTTCATATTTATGCATAAAACACTGCTGTTTAATTGACACTTTGCACAATGCAGCTTACCTCCCTTGTACACTTTAATTTTCCCATTCGCTTCAAAACCTTCCGAAGGCGGTCTCGCTCAAGCTGCTCATCCAATTCTTCTCCCTCCTTCACAACTGGCTAAAGCACAACAGAAAGATGAATGGAAAACACAGGATGCTCATCATTTACAGTTCTCCCCACAGGGAATTCACTACTCACACTGGGGCAGGAAAGCTTCTAAAATAATTGGATCTCTGCAACTTAACAATTTTACAGACATGTATTTACTATAACGATGACTTTCTGCATCTCTGCTGGTTTTGGCTGGGGTGATAGCTGGTGTGGGGCTGTGTTTTGGATCGGTGCTGAGAACTGGGTTGATAGCTCAGAGATGGGTTGCTGAGCAGGCCCTGCACAGCGCTAAGGGCTTTTCTCATGCTGCTGCACCAGAGTGGCCTGGGGGTGCACGAGCAGCTGGGAGGGGACATATCTGGGATAGCCAACCCCAACTGACCACGAGGATATTGCAGAGCATACACTATCATGCTCAGCATGTAAAGCTGGGGGAAGGAGGAGGAAGGGGGCAGACATTCATCTGCTGTACCAAGCTGCCACTATGTGTGATGGAGTTCTGTGGTTGTGGAGATGCCTGGACCTTCCTGCCAAAGTGGTGAATGAATTCCTTTTGCTTTACCTGTGTGCTTTATCTATTGAACTGTCTTTATATCTGCCCATGAGTTTCCACACTTTGATTCTCTTCCCCATCCTGTGGGTGAGGGAGAGAGTGAAGGGCTGCATGAGGCTTGGCTGCTGACTGGGGTTAAACCAAAGAGGAATTATCTTTAAAATGAGTGAACTGACAGAAAATGATGCATCTTAAACATTTACTGGTCCTACTGTGTCCACTCAGCCTGACTAATGTGAAGCAGACTGCTTGTAACAGTTACTCATCTGTGCAAAACTACAGCTCAAGTTCCTTATTCTCTCTCTCATGGTTATTGTATATTATTTCCTACTTTACCTAATATTACATCTAGACTGAGTAAAAAGATAGAACTCAGTGACAGACCTAATCTTCAGGGCCAGAACGTGATCCCTGGTCTGCATAATTTACTAATAGAGCTGTAGGTTCAGAAACTGCAGTGCTGGGAATCATGAAAAAAAAATTCAGAGTGAATTATCTGAACTTTGCACAGACTTCCAAATGACCTTTTCAAAAGTTCTAATTCTTCACCACTAGAACAGGAGACGTTGCCTTCTTTAAAGTAAGAGCAAAGAAGAAAAGCAGATTGTAGTATTAGTACTAATCTAGTGTTAGATTAGAACTAATTGCTGCTTCTGCTATTTTACCTCAAATCTAGTCTGCTCTGGATGAAGAAAAACCTCCTCCTTTCTAGCAAAGGACTGAAATTGCAGCCTAATCTTTTTCCTTCTGATTGGGAATGCCTTTTATGTGTGACTTCTTACCAGCCTAAACAGAAATTCATCCCTCTTTCTATGATGTTGCATGCCTACCATCTCTGGTAACATTCTACTGTTTTGCAGATGTCAAGTCTAACTGGAAAAATGATAGTTCAACTAGATTTGAACACCTAGAACACTTGAAAAAAGCACTCCATGTTCCATGTCTGTGTGTAGCAGGAAAGGACCAAAGCCTGTTCTGCCTGTAGGAGTTTCAGATGCACAGCAGCTGTATTACCTGATTGTTATGGTCTGCCATGACATGGTATTTCATCCCTGCTAGAGACTTCAGCTGCTTCCCGCAGTGGTGACATGTGAACATTTCCTAGAAATAAACAAGGATGTGGTGCATTTAACTGTAAATTAACCAAAGCAATGGAAAACTCTTTGGGGGAAAGGAGCAGGAGAGCAGAAAAATTTATTTGGGCCTGGTAACTCTCTTCAAAGAACTTTTATGGAGTCTAAAATCTAGTGGAACAATGAAATAACTACACCTTTGTTCACTACTCCAAACCTCCAGCAAAATGCTGAGCAAGAAGCACCAATCACTGTTCTTACAGATGTATAAAGGACTCTTGCTTAGGGACATGGTGATGAGATGAAACTGGTTTTAAATACAACACAAAACAGGCAGGTATTTCTATCAGTAAGCTGAAGAGGAGTAAAGAAATCATTGCTCATATCTTGTATTCTTACCTTCCTGCAATTCATCATATGTTTTTTCAGTCCTTCTACAGTCTTCCTCACCACAGCCCGGCAAGTGGGACAGGTAACTCGGCCTTTGTCCTGAATCTCTAAAAACCACTGCTCTTCCATACTACCTGTCAAAACACAACGTTTAGAACCCAAGTGCTAACACAACATCTTTGTTTTTTTTCCGTCCTTCGATGTGCGCAGTGAACTCTAAAAAAAACCAGGTCACACGCTACCAAACTTGTGTCCAGCTGCACTTCAACATGCCAGCTCCTTTACAGCTTCAGGTATGGAATGTCAAGGCACACATCACTCACTTTCAAGGAGCATTTTACAAACACCCTTTGACCTACCATTCTCTTGTAAGGTGTGTTCTTCTACCTGACCAGTGGACATTTTTTCCTCTGTTAATTTCTGTCGCACAATTACTTTAGCATGCTGAGTGAACTCTTCTTTTGGCCAAAGTGTTTTCATAGTAAAAGCAGTCACAGACCACCAGGGCAAGTTACTCAACAGCCAGGGAAAAGCACCCTGTGTGGCCTGGTTTTCAGTTTCTGGCCTCTTTGTGAAATCCCAAGCAGAAATTTGGCATAATCCACAAGAATTATAAATTACTGAAATGGGTTCTGGGAAGAAAAGTAGTTTAGCAGCCATCTGCCTGAATTCTTACCGTAACAAAATCCACAGCCTCTCCTCTTTTCCCAATAATAACAGACCCAGGCTGTCCCTCTCCTGGGGAAAAGCTTGTGAATCAAACAGCACTTGGCAGAAAACTGGGGTGTTTCATGAGTGCTGTGATTTACAAATACCAAGTTATTCCACTCATTGAATGAAGGCTAATTTTATTTTTCTAGGACAGATTGCTTGGGTCTCTGGTTCCCAGAAAAGGTGATCTGGCAGCAACAGCTAAGGAGTTTTTCCTGCAAACATATTCTGCTGAGTAAAAACTATAAATATTTTAATGAGTTTAATAACGCAACTATTTTAACAGGCTTTTGTTCAGTTCAAAAAGTGATTCCTTCTTTCCTGTTACATTATGCAATAGCAAGAGCACGTGGAATTACACTCAGGCAGTGTGCAGTCCTTTCAGTCCTACTCTGCAGTACTGACACAGTGCCAGGACAGCAGCCAGCTCCAACTTGTCAACAGTATAGTGAACTACTGAATGGAAACACCAGAAGCACAGCTGTTGCTCAGATTCAAATACTACAATCACATTTATCTTTTATCTGCTTCATGAACAATTCTTAGCTACTGCCTCTTCTTACCTGCATCATAGGTTTCTGGCTCTTTCTGAACACAGCGACGTTTCGTTCTGGAGTTTTGTTTTGTTCCAGTTTGATGTTTTTTCCCTGTTGTAACACAAACAAGACAAGCCAGAAGACTGAGTTCTGCTAGCTTTGTTACAACAAAAAACAGAATTTTTTTGCGAGAAGGCTGCTATTTAGTCTGCTGTTATCTCAAAGTTATTCAGAAATGTTCAATGCTTTTTTTTTAAAGCAATGTCAAGATTATGTTTCCTACTCCCTTTCAAGATCTATTTATAGTGGCAGGCATTAGTCCCACCCAAATAGTTGTAAGTTCTACGGTTCTTCATACTCAAAGCTCAGGGGATGGGAACTCTTCACACTGACACATCCTCTGTGCACAGTTTGGCTGAGTCCATCTGATGACAACCATGGGGAGTCTCATTGCTCCACTCATTCCAGTCTTCTTTAGACTAAAAAACTTATTGTTTCAGTAGGGGTTATGCTGTTTGCTCTTGTCTCCCTGTCCTCTTCAGTTGTCCCACACATTTCCTGAACTGCAGTGCCTACTCCTGGAAACAGCACTACATGGTGACCCTGCATTACAGCAAAATAATTACTTCACATGTCTAATTACTTCACAGAGTCTACATTCCTCCTCAAAGCTCTCTGTCTAACATCTGCCTTCTTAAAAAAACACTATGACACTGCTAGTCCCAGTCAGCTTTTGATCTGCTACGGATCTTGAATCCTCTTCTGAAGCACTGATTCCTGGGAGGCTGCTCGTTGTTTTTCAGCTGCAACAGTGTTTCTTCCCAAACAATATCATCATTAATTTTACACTGTTCTCTGTTCCATTTTAAAATTGTTTCTCTGTTGTCAAGACCACTTTCACTTTTAGCCTTTTCTCCAGTACACTTGCTGTCACGTTCAGCTCTATGCTGTCTACATACTTCCAAGTCCTTGGTGACAGAAACAACAGTCACAATTGAATACAGGGACATTCCATGAACCATCTTTCTATACTCCTATTTCATCAGGCTAGTGACCTCATTGTAGAAGGCTATCAGGTTGATTTAAGCGTGATTGACACTGCATGAATCGATGCTGATTACTCCAAATCCCCATCTTGTCCTTCATGTGTTTGGAAATGCTCTCCAGGATGATCAGCTTCCCAGGGACTGAGGTGAGGTGGACTGGCCCGTAGTTCCTCAGATCTTCCTTCTTTCTATCCTTGAAGATACGAGTGGTATTTTCTCTCTTTCAGCCTCCAGGAACCTCTGCCAGTCGCCATGACCTTTCAAAGATAATCAAGAGTGGCCTCACAATGACATCAGCCAGCTCTCAGCACTTAGTGCAACCCATCAGGCCCCATGGGACTTAGAATTATAAATTGCTTAGGTTGGAAAAGCCCTCCAAGATCATCAAGTCAAACAGTTCCCCCAACGCTGCCAAGGCCACTGCTAACCCATGTCCCCAAGTGCCACATACACATGCATTTCAAATCCCTCCAGGGATGGGGACTCCATCACTGCTCTGGGTAGCTGTGCCAAGGCTGGACAGTCCTACTGGGGCAAAAAATTGCTCCCAGTATCACATCTAAACCTGGTGCAATTTGAGGCCATTTCCCCTTGTCCTGTCACTTCCATGGAAGCAGAGTCTGACCCCTTCTGTCAGGGAGTTGTGCGGAGCCACAAGGTCCCCCCGACCCTCCTTTTCTCCAGGCTGAGCCCCTTCCCAGCTCCCTCAGCCTCTCCTGGGGCTCCATTCCCTTCCCAGCTCCATTCCCTGCCCTGGACACGCTCCAGCCCCTCCAGGTCTCTCCTGGCAGGAGGGGCCCAGAGCTGCCCCCAGCACTGGAGGTGCCCCAGCAGTGCCAGCACAGGGGACGGGCACTGCCCTGGCCCTGCTGCCACCCCAGAGCTGACACAGCCCAGGGGCCACTGGCTGGACTCTCTCACCTGGGCACACCTGGGCTTGTGTTGAGCCACTCTTAACCAGCACTCACAGTGCTTTTTCCAGCTCCTCTGCCCCAGGCTGGAGTGCTTCATGGGGTTACAGTCACCCCAGGGCAGGGCCTGGCACTTGGCCTTGTTGACCCTCACACTGTTGGCCTTGGCCCATCATTCCAGCCTTTCCTGTTTCCTCTGCAGAGCCTTCCTGCTCTCCAACAGATACACATCCTAATCCACTTGGTGTCATCTGTGAACTTACTGAAGGTGCTCTCAGTCCCCTCATCTAGACCATCAATAAAGATATTAAACCACACTGACCAAATTCTGGGCCCTGGGAAAGACAACTGGTGACTGGCCCCAGATGGATGTCACTCCATGCCCCATGGCTCTGTGGGCCCAGACATGCAGCCAATTTTCCACCCAGCAAAGAGTGCACCTGTCCAAGCCATGAGCATCCAGTTTCTCCAGAAGAATGATGTGGGAAATGGTGTCAAAAAGGCTCCACCAAAGTCCAGGTAAATAACATCCACAGCCTTTCTCTCATCCGTTAAGTGCATCACCTTGTCATACAAGGACATCAGGTGAGTCAGGCAGTACCTGCCATTCTGTCTGGGCCTGATCACCATGTTCTCCTGTAGCTGTCCTATGACAGTACCCAAGATAATCTGCTTCATGACCTTCCATGGCACCAAGGCCAGAGCCACATACATATTTGCGGTTTCCCGGATCCTCCTTCTGAGCCTTCCTGCAGATGGGTGTCACACAGGCTAACTTCCAGTCCTCTCAGACCTTTCTACTTAACCAAGACTACAGGCAAATGATTGGGTAAATCCAGTTTACGTGCTCTAACCTTGAGCTCCTTCACTGAGTGTAGGGCTTCCTTTTTCCAGACTTGCCCTCTGTCTGGTCTCAGGCTCCTGGGATTCCCAAAGGATTCCTTTAACTGATAAAGATAGAGGCACAGGAAACATTGAGTACCTCAGCCTTTTCTGTGTCCTTTGTCACCAGCTCTCCTGCTCTGAGGAGCAGTGCACTCACAGCTTCCCTGGTCTTCCCTTTGCTGTTCATGTACTTGTAGAATCCTTTCTTGCTGCTGTTCACATCCCTTGCCAGATTCAACTCCAAGCTGGCTTTGGCTTTCCTAACCTCATCCTTGCAAGACTGGACAGCAAATGTACACTTCTGTGTCACCTGCTCCTACTTTCACCACTTGTACACCTTCCTTTGCACCTAACCACTGATTGACAAACCTTCTGAAGGAATGAAAGGCCTCTGATGTCACACATTTCTCCCCTCGGTCTTTGTGGCAATAAAAAAGTGTTTAGGTTTGATTTCCTCTTAATAAACCCATACTGCTGTTATCAGCTACTCAATCTCCAGATGTTTACAAGCAATGTATCCAATTATTTAGTCTATAATCCTTTGGGAAACTGAAATGATGGTGGCCTATACTTCCCACAATTCCCTTCCTCCCTCCCTTTGCTGGACCTCTAAGACAGACTGAAGTTAGATCACCTCCCACTGATTAAGCAGACACTATTCAATGGCTTCCTAGAACAAAACATTCAGAATCAGAAACAGAGTTTGAAGACTCCAGAAGATGTCACTTGGGCAGACAAGTCGAAGTACTTGTAGGCTTGAAATTAGGCATTACAAGTTATTTGTATTACCCGAAATCTTCTGCTTCTTCTTGGGAGAGTCTTTAACATCTTTGCCTTCCCTTTGCTCAGATTTCCTCTTGCCTTTCAAGAGTACTTCTCCTGATAAGTAAGAACAGATATGTTTCAGTCTCAGTATTCAGTCTGGATAACAGCTTTGAGTCTACTGCTGCCTCATCTTATCCTTATATTCAATATTTAGTAACAAAACAAACAAAACAAAACGTACTTCTTGTGAGGCACCTAGACACCAGTAAACTGGACACAGCCTTTTCACTCAGCAACATTTAGGCACCCCGTGGCCCACAATACTGTGATACAGCAGGTATGGAAGATACAGTGCCACAGCATGGCCTGGAAAAATAATCCTCAAAAAAAGAGACAGAAAGTGCTAGGTTATGTGATAAAAACCTCACCTGCACACACACAAAAAGGAGCATACAGAAACTCAGTAT
This sequence comes from Onychostruthus taczanowskii, assembly GCF_017590055.1. Lineage (NCBI taxonomy): Eukaryota > Metazoa > Chordata > Aves > Passeriformes > Passeridae > Onychostruthus > Onychostruthus taczanowskii. The sequence goes on from NW_024499540.1 coordinate 247,460, forward strand.
CATGCCTGCCCTGAATATTCCCAAGCCTATCAAAGTCTTGTCTCTATGAATAGAGATGAGCACAGAAGCACAATGGTAGGCACGGAACACCGATTATAGACTTAAAGAAACAGACAGCTTCCTCCTGGTTCTGTCCCAGGAGACCCACAAGAATAAGTCAGTGGGAACCCCTCTCTGAAACCCCCTTTGGAAGGGAGAAACAGTGAGAACGGAGAGTGTGGTTTTACTGCCTAGGGTTATGTAGCACCTGGGATTTGAGTGGAGAACAATTCAGGATTACACAAGACTAGGATGATCAGGAGTGGTATCAAAGGGAGGGAAAGGGACAGAATTACCCAATTTGTAGTTGATCAAGTGGGGGAAAATAGAGGTATAAGAGGATAGCAAAGAACACCTGCCTGTAAATAGGTGACTGGTCAGTATACAAATCTTGTCATGTCTGACACCAAGCAGGGTCTGTGAGTATGAGCCTGTCTGTAAGGAGGTCTTCACCTGCCCCCCACATGGCTCTGCAGGCCTCAGGGGCCAGTGCATCCATGGCCCAGCAAATGAGGAGACTGGGATCCAAATGTTAGGCACTGAGCAGATTGATTGTATAAGGATGGAGGCTGTTGGTGCTGCTTGTGTGCATGCTGATCTGCCTGGCTCCTGTTCATGTATGTTGTAGGCCTGTGTTTGTTCCTACAGCAATACTCAGTCTGGCTAGTGACTGCACCTGGGGCTGTGCAGCTACAGCAATCTCACTTCTATCAAGCTACTGTATTTGCCTCTCCCCACAACAGAATGGAATACAGATCCTAACTTAGAGGTAAGAACAAAGTGCATTAAAGAAGATTGAAGTTTTGACTCTCTGCCACACAAGAAGTTTGGAAAACAGCTCCTAGGCCAGGAAATCTGAATGTTCCTGCAAAAACCTAAGACGCAAACCAGAGCCATTCCAAATCAGAAAATTAAAACTGACAGATGTGAGAAAATAAAGACATCCTTAAAAAAATAATCATCTACCAACCAAAAAAACTGTATCTAATCCCGAATACTACTGAATGGTCCCCTTTGCCACATCTTTAGAGTTGATGGTTCTATTTTTGAAGCTCTTGAAGCTTATTTGTGATATGATTGGTGTAACTCTTATCTCTTCTACAGATAGAACTGAGTTCAAGCACAGAATGATTACTTTAACAGACAAGTGACTCAAAAGGAACTATGCATAATGTCAGAGAACTGTACCCGTATTTGTGCAGTGGCAAAAGTTCATTTCTTCTAATACGTGAGCAGCACTAGCAAGCTTGTAATTTTTGGCTGAATTGCAGCATGTCTTTCATGAGCAAACTAATCTCTCACTGAAGAACCAGAGAGAAAATCAGTTTTGCCTTGGAGCAGCAGTGATAAATACCTTTTTTTTCTGAAGATTTGTTCACACTGTTTTTCATTCCTCTCATTTCCAACCAGTAAGCAGGCCTGCGAATGGTCCGCTTGCTCCTGGGCTCTGCACTCCCATTCACTGGGCCCTTCGGGGAGGCAGAGGAAGCGTTGGTGACTGGGTCCTCAGAGTCACTGTTCACTCCTATAAAAGCAGCTTCCACCTCCTCAAGTTGCTTAGACCTGGAAAACATCAAGTTGAATTCCTGTGTGTACGCATGCATACTAGTACACAATCACAATAAACTTGACAGACAACATCCTTCTCATCTTCCCAAGTATTCTAAAAACCAGTATCACAGTTCACTGAATCTCCTGAGTTTTGGGAACTGTAAAGTGCCAGCAACATAAAATGTCCTCAGTGTTGTTTTTCAGTATATCTTTTTGATAATGACATTAGTGAGATCTCAAGAGGAACAGAAAAAAATATTCCTCCTACCTCAAACTTTCAACTTTAGAAGCAGGAGCAAGTGAATCTTAATTGAAAAATATGCACTTATCCTTGGAACATAAAAATATTTCTGCAGCCCATCATTACAAAAGAGACATTTTACATCCCACAAAGGGCAAGATCTCCTTCAGTCTTTACTCCCAGAATCAGAGCTGGCACTACGCAATTAAAGATTTCATGCCAGTAAGAATTTTAACTTTCAGCAATGAAGACAACCTTCCAATATATCCTACAAATCACACTACATTAAGACTACTTTAGACTAATCAGCAGCACTGAATTTTTTTCCTAGAGATCAGAGGGAACTTTGCTTCACTGTTCTGAAGTATTTCTCTCAGGCCTTGAAATGCCTGGACATCTATATTCCTGTACATGACAGCCAACTGAATCAGGTGTCAAAGAAACACAGAGTATCTATTCTCTGGGCAAATACCATTCATGTAAAGAGGAAACAAAGGGAACACAAACATTTTGCAATGTATCCCACTGCTACTACAATTACCAACTGAAATAAGTAGACCACTCGAGTGTTGACTGTGATGGCCATTCTGTCAATATTCTTAGCTGTAGAGCTCACCTTTAATACATCAGTCCAGGAATTAATAAGGAGGGGACACTGATGGCAACAGGTCGGGTCATTACATACTATGTTTCACGACATACTGCAGAGCATGGGGAGAGGATGTCTCAAATTAAAGTCTTTAAGTTGCAATCGCACCCAAAATACATACATTTCGGAGCACCATTTGGTCTTGGACTTAAAATATTTATCTTCACAATGCTAAAATCCTTTAAAAAATAAATGAAAGCTAATACACACTGAAGTGTCAGAAAAGCACTTTTCCTATAAACCAGTAAGTGAAGTCAGCTGAGACTCTCAACACATTAATTAAAATTGTTGCAGCTCTTAAAATTCAGAATATTCTCAGCTTTTTTCTTGCGTTCAATCAAACTAGACAAAAAACATTCACATACTTTTTATTTCCCAAGGACTTCTTGAGTTTCTGCTGTCTGTGATGTCCAGTCCTGGTGTCCTAAAAAGGTAGAAGAACTCACATTAGCAGCATCATTCGTTTTCTTTTAGCATGTTTCACTATGCAGCCAAGCACAATCATGTGCACATAACTCTGCGGATGCGCATACACCACCCTTTGAAAAATAAATCACTGTTTTCTGCAACTAGAAGTGCTTAACCTTTCCAACTCCAGCTGAATTGGACTGGAATCAAACCAGGGATGAGCCCCTCCACACCCCCCATATGAAAGTCAATCTCTCCCCTACAATGGGATGTGATGGAGTATTCTTTGTCTCCAATACATTCACCCATATATGTCTTCTGCCTATACTTTTATCACTTGATGACAAATATTTCAGACACTAATTTGCTAGCTTTTACACAGTACTGATTTTTCCTTAATGAAGTAGTTCTTCCATTTACCCTGCCAAGAACCTTGTTTCTAGTCTCCTTCATGCCCTCATTTTTATCTTGCTTTATAATACCCCATCAGCTGCCCAGATGTTCATTTTATCCACACCGCAGAATCCTTTTTCTTATTTAACAAAGATTTTTTTTGTCACTTATCACTTGCTGTGCTCCTATTAAGACATGTAATTTAACACATCTTTGTAAAAGTATGTGTACAAATCAGCTGAACAACTCATTTGCTGTAGGTGGCTCCTAGTGCATGGACAATCACGTACCACCACCTTCTTTCAAATACTGACTGAATGCCATTCTTCATTAGAAAACTCAGGACAAAAGCAGTAGTTATACAGACTAGAAAATAAAAATCACTGCCCAGCAGAAGTATAAAGAATACCAAAACTGTAGTTTTGGAACAAAGGTAGTATTTTGCCATAAACAGGAACTGGCTAAGAAACTGGAAGAACCAAAAAAAACCACAAAAATCCCAATAACAACCAAAACAAAACAAAAAAACCACCCTGAAAAAAAAAAAGCCCAACAAAAAAATCCAATTAAACAAAAGAAAAAAAAATACATAAAAAAAAAGAAAACAGAAAAAAAAAGATGGTTAAATTACCTATCTTCTTCATAGAAAAATGTGATGCACACTATCAGCAGTGAGAGACACCCTAAGCACCAGAGTTAAGAAGTTTAGTAGTAGGCACTAATACCAATACATGAATGATTAAACTGTGCCTATTCATTCCAGCCCCAGTCTCCTCACGGAAATGCTAGGGAAGCAGCAGGAAAAAATTCACAACTGCTTGATCAGTGACTTCACAATCAAATCTTGCCTCCTTGGAAGTAAAGTCAACTGGATGTTTTGTGTTTGCATTATTTACACCCAAACAGTAGCGTCAACAGCACTGTTTGGGAAATCTCCACATGAGAAATGTGTAGCAACCTCACTGAGAAGCAGCCAGAAAAAATCAGGGCTATGAAGCTGTAATGATAAAAACAAATAAACAGGCAGGCAGAGTCTGCTGCAATTCACTGGCTTAATCTAGGATTAGAAGAACTGAAATGACAAACATGGCATGTGTATCAAAATTCATGGGGTTTTCATAACTAAAAAATTTTGCATAAGAGTAAAGATTACTATGAACTTCGGTGGCAATTAAGGAGAGTGCAATAAAAAAGGAGAGTGAAAATGATCTGTCAGGCTTTCGTTTCTGAGAAGTTAATAACAGCAATTATAAAGGAAACATCTATAGAAACTGGTGTTTAAGTTCTGCATGTTTTTTCATTTGTACACTTTACTTCCTACTTATAAAACAGAGACCTAATGTATGCAGGAATGCCCAACGGCTGGACATAAGGAAAACAGAAAAAGAACCTTCCTTGCACAGGTGAGAAAAAGTGAAACAGCGGTCCAGAGCCTGAAAAGATGGGAGCTGTGAATTCTGTCTGCCCGTGGACTGCGGGCCATTCCGGTGAGCTGGAACACGGGCTGGAGACAGCATCCAGCCGGCAAGGCGGTGCAGAAGCACAGCACTGAAACTCCCCGAGGTGAGGAGCTGGAACGGAAACTGGAGGTGATGAAGGTGCCAGCAGGGACACCAGGCATCCTGCGGGCCCCGACTGTCCCCTAGAGGAGCGGGAGGGCTCAGTTTCCTTTGGGGAACTCCCTGTTCCAGCCCCGCGTTCTCTTTCCTACCCGCACATTCCATCAGCTAGGTCCTCCTGTAACGAAGGCATGTCGGACAAAGCGCACCCGGCGCCAGCAGCGCCCCGCTCAGGCGTCCTGCCCGGCTCCGGGTCGAACAGAACCGGGCCCGGCCAGAGGCCTCGGAGAACAGCCTGGCCTTCGGGCAGAGAGAGGCGGCTCCCGCCGCTGCTCCCCAGGAGCCCGGGGCTACCCCGCTCGCCGCCCGCTCAGGGCCGCTCACCGCGCCGGGCCAGGCCGCACACCCCACCGGCGGTCCGGGGAAGCCGGCTCGCTCCCGCGATCGCGACGTCAGAGCCCATCTCGCGGTGACCCGCGGACCAGCCAAGCTCTCCGGGGCAGCTACGGGTAGCATCGGTGAAAAGACTGCGGGCACTCACCGAGCCGCCGCCACTACTATCGCCCCGCATGGTGCCGGTGCCGCCGCCACGTCAGCGCCACGCCCGCCCGCGCGGTCCCGCCCGCCGCTCCCGGCCGGCCCCGGCAGCGCCTCCAGCCCCGC